>NW_015116243.1:5753-8514 GCF_001443285.1 Poecilia latipinna
AAGTTAAAACGTTAGCTTTAGTCTGACCTTTGACCTGCTGTGCCTAAACTCACTCAATTTTCTCTATGAATGACGGCGATGCAGGACCACAAGAAAACCAGAACACAGGAGAAAAGGTCAACTGAGTCAGTGAGAGATTCATATTTTAAAAGGTTTCAGGTGTTTCCCATCACTCACCTCATGATCCAGCTGCTTCAAATCACTTTGAAAATGTCTTGACTTTGAAGCGTCCCAGCGTTTCTATCAGAGGTAATCCTGAAACGTCTCAACCTGAACTCAGAGACACGAAAACATGTTTGACTGCAGGAAGTCAGTCTGACTGAATGAGGCTCAGCAGGAGAAAACACCAGTTTAACCAGTCAGGGAGAGGCTGGAGTTTAGATTCTGTTTGGATTGTCAGAAATAGAAACTGAACCAGAACAACTGACGGGAAACTTTAACTCCAGGCTCTTATCTTCTAGTTCTCAGTGGCTAAATTACAAACTCATGTTTTACAGTTTCTCTTCTTCAGAATAGAAACTTAGCTCCAATAACAAACTGGACGATGACTCGCCTTTATGACCCTGAGGAGGGATCAGGAATGACGATGTTGGAATGATGTTCAGTCTCTCTTTGTCTGCAGCGTTTGGCTCCAGGGGATTTTTTCAT
Source organism: Poecilia latipinna (assembly GCF_001443285.1). Taxonomy (NCBI): domain Eukaryota; kingdom Metazoa; phylum Chordata; class Actinopteri; order Cyprinodontiformes; family Poeciliidae; genus Poecilia; species Poecilia latipinna. The sequence continues at coordinate 6,402 of NW_015116243.1, forward strand.
GTCAAACAAATTCCTGATGTAAACATGCGACTCCTATGTAAAGATAAACAGTCTGCTAACCTTTTCCTTCACCCTTAGCGGGATCCTAGATGTGACGTAATTTGAGTGCAATTTTTCTGAGTATTCTGAAAAAACAAAAGCATCTCACCAGCAGGCAGTGGTGGGAAGGCACATTTCTAATGTGTAAAAATTAAATAAGATCGGTACACTTAATTATATTAGTGATCAGGTATTATTCAGCAAGTACTTTTACTTTTAATACTTAAGTATTTTTAAAAGCCAGTACTTTTTTACTTTTACTTAAGTAAAATGTTAATGTGGTACTTTTACTTTTACTTGAGTAAATTTTTTGAGTACTTTCTCCACCACTGCCAGCAGGGGGCGCCGGAGCAGCTAGAGCTAAAAGTCACTCTGGCATTTGCATAAAACATCAAGCAGTACAACTCTTAGAAACATAAGTGGCTAAAGATTTTACATGCTTATATGAAAATATGTTTTTTGTAAAAATTCAGACAAGTTAAATATGTTGTTTTTATTTATAGCATTAAACCATCAAAACATCAGATCCTCACTTTAGTTTCACTTTATTTGGTAAAGTTGGAGAGGAATTCACAGATTTGACATCTCATGTATTAGGGTTGCAATTCTTTATTTTACAACAATGTTGAACATATTCATCATTTATAATAATGTTCATTATTTACCATCTTTGTTCCAACAGGAAGAAGCAGCTTTTTTCCTGCTGTAGACAAACACAAAACGCCTCAGTTATCCTGCTAATGCTAAAGCGCTAAAAGAAAAATTAGCTTGCTATTAGGACATTACAAGTGGAAAGTCTTTCCCAAAATAAATGCTTTAGCATAGCTAATTGTTAATATCTCACAATAAAACTTCCTGATGATGTAATTCTGTGATTTGAATAAATAAATGTATGTATTTGATTTGATTTGGAGGCAGAAACATTCATAGTTTTGGATCCATCAGGTTCTTTCAAGGATTTTAACCACATTAAACAGTAACACATAGTCATCTGAAGCTAATAAATAAAATCACAAGTGAGATATAAAATGTTTCTGTTATTAAAATAAACCGTTACATTGTCTCTTTGCCTGTGAATCTGCTGGAGTTAAAGTTTCTTGAAGGGAGGATTCAGGATGAGCAGCATGCTTGGCGTGTTGTGCTGTACATAACAGAGCAAACCTTCATGTGGTTTATAAAGCTGATATTTACATCCCAATAATGTGATGCAACTGAAGCATTAAAACTAATCCTGACTGACTGATTCTGACGCTTGAATGTTCAGGTTTTCCAAAAACTCCTTAATTTCTTGGCACATTTCAGGGTCTGTGTTTCTCTTCAGGGTCTTCTCCAGCTCTCTGAGGCTCTTCTGTCGATACTTGGATGTTTCCTGGATCTCTGCTGCCTTCATGTGATACTCGATGGACCTGCACGTCTCATTTCCACTGAAGTATAAATGTTTGGCGTAGAAGTTGTACAGCATCTGTTTTCCTGCTGGATCCAGATCTTCTCTTTGTTCCAGCAGCTCTTTGTAAATCTGGCCAGCTTTCTCTTTGTCTCGCTTTGCCTGTAAGTCTGCTAGAGTTATTTTTTCTTGAAGGGAGGATTCAGGATAAGCAGCAACCACTTCCTCCCACAGACTGATTGCTTCTTTGATCCTTCTGGGATCAGGGTTGGTGCAATGAGATAAAATCTTACTGCTGTAGCATTTTGCAGCCGACCTTTTCACGTATCGGGAGTCAGGATGTCTCCTCAGAGCCTCCGTGGCTATTTCAACAGCTTCATTTACAGAGATGTGCTTTCTGTAGAGACTCAGTAGTGGATCGATCCCACAGTAGTTGTTCATCGGCCTCTCTAGGATCTTTTCAGCCAACTCTCTTGCTTCATGCTTAATTGAAGCAGCTTTGGCCTCTAGATAAAGAGCAGCAATGCATAAGTTACCTGGATCTCGTTCTTTGGCTGATCTCAGCTCTTCCAGCCGGTCAGCGAACAGTTTCTTTATTTTTTCATCTAGATTTTCTGCTGTCAGTATGGCGTAGCTGCTCTGCCACTCCACGATGTCTGGCTGCATCTGGATGGCTCTCTGGAAGAGCTC
>NW_015116243.1:10428-13401 GCF_001443285.1 Poecilia latipinna
GAGAATGTGTTAGTGTGATGTTCAACATTAAAGACGTTCAAACGCAATACCGGTGACATCCTTGACTCGACGTAACACTACAGGATACACTTCTCCTTTCACACTGAACACACACACAGAGACACACACACACACAGATACACACACACGTGGCCCAACGGTCTGGATAGTTAGTGAGTCAGAACTCAGCAGAACCAGTTTTGGTTTCAGCTGCAGTTCTTTACAGGTAAAAAAATAAATAATAGAAATGTCATTTCCTCAGAATCAAGGCTTTATTCTACAGATTTTCAAAACAGGTAAATAAAACAATGTGATAAAACATTATTCATCATTTTATTGGATTTTACAGAGATAAAAATCATTTGAAGTGACTCTGTTCATGTCTGGAACATCGTACAGATTTTATATGATCTTCAGGACTTTAATATTCACTGATTCTGAGCTCCAGGCTGAATTGTCAGGCTGGTCAGAAGTTTGCTGATTTCTTCAAACAGTTCAGGGTTTCTGTTTTTTCTGACGGTCTTCTCCAGCTCTGTAATGCTGCTCTGTCGATACTTGGATTCTACCTGGATCTCTGCTGCCCTCATGTGGTAAATGGTTGACTCGCGGCTCTCGTTCCTAATGAAGTATAAATGTTTGGCGTATAAGTTGTACAGCTTCTGTTTTCCCTCTGGATCCAGATCTTCTCTCAGCAGCTGCTCTTTGTAAATCTGATTAGCTTTCTCTTTGTCTACCTCTGTATATAACTGTGCTAGAGTTATTTGGCGTCTAAGAGTAGAGTAGTCATAAGCTGCAATCATTTCCTCCCACAGACTGATGGCTCGGTTGATCACGCTGCGGGAAGGTTTGGGTTCCCGGCGGTCCGGATTAAGGATCCTCTTCATGTGGCAGATAGCAGCACATCTTTTAAAATATCGTGAGTCAGGATGTTTCTCTAGGGCCTTTTCAGCTATTTCAACAGCTTCATCTTTAGAGATTTTGTTTCTATACAGACGCAGTAATGGCCTGATTCCATTGTAACTGCTTGGAGGTCTTTCCAGAACCCGTCCAGCCAACTCTCTTGCTTCATCCTGGACGTTTTCTCCGTTTGCAGCTTTGGCCTCCAGATAAAGAGCTGCAACATATAAGTTACCTGGATCTCGTTCTTTGGCTGATCTCAGTCTCTCAAAGACTTCGGGCTCTAAGATGCTCTGGCATTTTATGAGGAACTCTGCTGTCAGTATGGCGTAGCTGCTCTGCCACTCCACGATGTCTGGCTGCATCTGGATGGCTCTCTGGAAGAGCTCTGCAGCCTGCTGCTGCTTCTCTTTATCAAACATCATCAGGGTCCAGGCCTGTTCAGCTAAGACCTCTGGGTGGCGCTCTAACCCAGGTGGAGCTGGGTATTTCCTCATCAGACCGTCGACCTTTGACAGGTAGTCTTCACTCTTCTCATCTTCTCCCAGGAGATGGTGCAGCCAGGCCAGATTCCCAAAGTTCACCATCAACCAGGGACCTTCATCAGCGTTTTTCTGCCTCTGGAAGGTCTCAGCGGCCCGGTTGAAGAGGTTCAGGGCGTCTTTACTAGAGCCCAGTTTGTACTGGATGAAGCCCAGCAGGTTGTAGATGTGACCCAGCCAGACGTTTCCCTCATCTGAACCGATGTCCTGCAGGATGTTCAGTTCACAGGAAAGGTTGGGCCGCCTGAGCTGGAGCTCCCAGGTGAAGTGGCTCTGCAGGGCCTCCAGTTTGTCCTCCAGACTCTGAGCAGAACTGATGGGACATTAAACAGAAGTTAGCCAACAGCAGCAGAACAGCCACAGGGTGAGAGTAACACAGACAGGAAGCTGCAAAGACGTTAAAGTGTTTTAATGTTTCTGGATCCTCCAGGCCTTCATCAAACTCGATGCTTTTTAAGCAAATGATCCATAAACAAACGGATAAGTTTAGTTTCTGCCACACGGCTCTCCAGGATCATCGTCACCTGGACTAAAGGTCTGAATTAGATGAACAATCACACCTTGCTAGGTGTTTCTCTTCTGACTTCTCAAAAATCAGGCTTTACTTTATCAGAACCAGATATTTATTCTACTTTTCTTCCTCCAGAATAACTTCATTCTGTAGAATCTGAATTACAAACAGAAAATTAACAGAAAAAATTGTCTAAAATCAAACCTCAGGTTTATCCCTAATTGGAGAATTAGATGTCCCTTTAACTGGTTCTAAATATATGATCTTTATCAGCTAAACGGCTTTTAGTTCATAACTTCTTTGTTGATCTTATTATATTTGTAAGTGAAACATAAGTGAGATCTGGCTGAGCCTCACCTCATCCTGCTGCTGCTTCCTCTGGTTTTGCTCCCATGTATCAAACCTCTGGTGTCATGAAGCTCAGATCAGTGAAACAAAACCTTTATTGTTGAGCTCCACCAGGAAACGCTGAATTATTTTTAACTTCCCAGTTAAATAACACTTGATGCTGTTTGTGTTTCAGTTTCTCCTCCTTTAATGTTTAACAGTCTTGGTGTTAATCTCCAGTTGAAGTTTTAACTCCTTAATTTCTGAATTTATAAACGACTGTAAGAAAATTCTTAGTATTATTTGTATTTTTGCTGCTAAACAGATAATAAATTAGTTCATGATTATAAATTTGAACAATCCAGATATGTGGTATAAATTTTCATTTTTTCAGTTAAATGCTGCTTGTTTCCCTGCTGGAGCCACATGGAGCTGATCTGTAAAGGGTTAATCAATCGATCAATCAACTTTATTTGGATCAGATTTCAGCAGCTCAGCAGGTCAACAAGCTTTTCAATATGGAGACATAAAAACATCAGCAACGTATCAGATGCTGCAGTTACTTCCTGTTTGTTGTTTAGGAAGCGATCCAGTCTGGACTGGTTCCAGGTCTGGAATCAAATCAATCAATCAAATTGTATTTGTATAGCACATTTCAGCAGCAAGGCATTTCAAAGTGCTTTACATAATTAAAAT
>NW_015116243.1:17236-19047 GCF_001443285.1 Poecilia latipinna
CGCCTTTATGACCCTGAGGAGGGATCAGGAATGACGATGTTGGAATGATGTTCAGTCTCTCTTTGTCTGCAGCGTTTGGCTCCAGGGGATTTTTTTTAATATTTGTGGTTCTGGGTGATGGTTGGGGTGGTAAACTGGCACCGCCTGCTGTCTACCGACTGGGACAGAACCGGTTAAAGCCTCTGAAGTGGAGGAGCGACTTTGTGAACAAATATTGTTGCGTGTTGTATGTTTCTGTCTCGCACTCGCTCAGGTGTTTTGGACTCTGTCTGCAGTAAATGAGCCGCACCACCAGCCAATCACAGGCAAGTCTGGTTCATCCAATCAGAGTAAACAACCAATCACAACCACTAAATCAAAACTACTGCTGCCACCTGAACAAAACTACACAATGAAGGAAAACATAATTTGATACAATAAACACTTGAATTTTATACCCTAAGAATATTTAATTAAACATACACATTTTTATCATTAACTATTTTAGGTAATTTATTTTATTTTAAATGTGAAGCAAAATAATTGCTTTAAAATATATATTGTCTCCCAAACAGCCTCTTGAAAAAAGTCAGTATTTTGATAACTTTTAATCCCTTAATAGCAAATTAAACCTAGTTTGTCATAATACCATTGTGGAGTTGGTTCATACATGCTACATGTATAACGTCAAAATAAGAGCTGTGATAGGAAATGTCTGACTTTCTGCTGGGGAGTTTTATGAGGAATGATTTAGATGTTTTGTTCAGAGCCTCTGCAGACAGAGAAGGAGCAAAACGAACATTTCTGACCCAAACATGATGCCTATGTAAAGATCATAAATTCACCCAAAGCTGAACCACACTTCCTTATTGCTGAAGCAGAAAAAGGACATTAGAGCTTATGGAGCAAACTGATTTAATGTTTATATCATTAATTTGGTGTGTTGATGTGAAACTTCTCGCCATGTTCAGTGTAAGACAGACGGTAAGATCCATCCTGACTCTGTTCATTCTCAAAGTTAAACGTCCAATGATGCCAAAAACTCCTGAACCTCTGGATAATTCAGGGTCTCTGATCTTCAGTTTGACTGATTCTGATTCCTCAGGCTGGTCTCAACCTCCCTGATCCTCCTGTACAGCTCAGGGTCTGTGTTTCTCTTCACAGTCGTCTTCAGCTGCCTCAGGCTTTTCTTTTGATACTTGGATGTTTCCTGGATCTCTGCTGCCTTCATGTGATACTCGATGGACCTGCCACTATCGTGTCCGCTGAAGTATAAATGCTTTGCGTAGCGACAGAAAAGCATCTGTAATCCTGCTGGATCCAGATCGTCTCTTTGTTCCAGCAGCTTTTCATAAATCTTGTCAGCTTTGTTTTTTGTCTTTTGTTGCTTTGCATGCAAATCTGCTAGAGTTATTTTGTGTTTAAGGCTGGATTCAGGATAAGCAGCAACCACTTCCTCCCACAGACGGATTGCTTCGTCAATCCTGCTGCCATCTGGATCACTGTGTTTACCAAAGATCTGCTTTCTGTAGCATTTTGCAGAAGACTTTTTGGTGTATCGTGAGTCAGGATGTCTCCTCAGAGCCTCTTTCGCCATTTCAACAGCTTCATCTTTAGAGATGTGCTTTCTGTAAAGACGCAGTAATGGACCGAGTCCACAGTAGCTGTTCATTGGTCTTTCCAGAACCCGTCCAGCCAACTCTCTTGCTTCATCCTGGACGTTTTCTCCGTTTGCAGCTTTGGCCTCCAGATAAAGAGCTGCAACATATAAGTTACCTGGATCTCGTTCTTTGGCTGATCTCAGTCTCTCAAAGACTTCGGGCTCTAAGATG
>NW_015116243.1:25438-26891 GCF_001443285.1 Poecilia latipinna
GGTCTAGATATTCAACAGTCTAGATATTCAACAGTCTAGATATTCAACAGTCTAGATATTTATTAGTCTAGATATTCAACGGTCTAGATATTCAACAGTCTAGATATTCAACAGTCTAGATATTCAACAGTCTAGATATTAACGTCAGGATCAGATCTGAGAGCAGACTGATGTTTTAAAGGAAACGGGTTCTGGTCAGGATGGGAGGTAAATGCTCAGCTCTCTGTCGTTCCTCTATAAACTGATTGTTATTCAGCTTGAAGAATTAAAATGTGAATTTAAATCCTGAGAAAGAAGCAGCAGCTGCTTGTCTCACCTCATCCTGCGGCTGGTTGGCGTCTCGGTGGATGAACCTCCTCAGGTTCTCATTTATCCTCGTCCTGAAGGTGTGGCGCGCCGTTAAGATGTTCATCCACGTCGAGCGCAACCTTTCAGCTTTTCCCCGTAAACAGAAACTCAGCAAAACGTTGGTTCCTCCACAGGTTATTCCCACCATAAACAGACAGAATTATGGGAGGAGGTTCTAGATATGATCTGTTTGTTTTCAGGTCAGGAAGATGAAGGTTATGACTTGGGATTAAATGCTTCCATAAAGTGATGAACTTTAATTGTGTTTCTGCACTCGAGACTTTGAATCTAATTATTATCAGGAGAATTAGAATGAAAGGCTTTAATGTTATATTTTACTAAATAGTTTAATTTTCCAACAAAAATCTGTCAGTTTATTAAATAAATGTTTCTGTTTCCCTTCAATCATCTGAAACTTGATGTTCCAAAGTCCAGATCTGATTTCCAGATAAGATCCACAGCCAAGAACAACCGATGATCAAATCCGTTTTATTACATTATTTTTTTACAGCAGTAAAAATGGAGCTTTATGCCAATAAGTATAAAAAATCAGCTGTAAACTCAGTTCTGATCCAGGTGAGGTTAGCTCCTTGTGTATCTTTATGGTTCTGGTTCTGTTGGAGGTTTGCTCCAGTTAACGGAGAGTTTTCCTCTCCACTGTTGCCATGTGCATGCTCAGCATGACGGGTTGTGACAAAGCCGGCGGCTGTTTGCTGAATGTTTTAAAATGAAGTTTAATCTGAACTCGATGCAGAGTTTTGATAATTGGAACCAAATGAAATATGAGAGATTGGACTAAAATACCTTCTTTTGGTGAAACGCCTTCAAATGAAATGTGAATTGATGGTATATAAATGAACTGGATGTAGATTTTATCAGTTCAGTAATTGAGGGTGAAATCAGGACAAAATGTTGAACTTTTCAAATGTAGAAATAACATTTATGTAAATATTAAGTTATGTAAGTCTGTTTTTGATATAAATTTTAAAGTAGCAATGTTAACTGAATATAAGAAAAATTTTTACACAACTCTTAAATTTACCTTTCAGAGACGACAGTGATGAGGCCTGGACTGACTATTGGGAGGACTGGGAATATTCCCAGT
>NW_015116243.1:29998-41375 GCF_001443285.1 Poecilia latipinna
TGAATAAAATGCATGAAAGAGAAATGCTAGATTATCAAGGGGAGAATTTCTGTCCAGTTATCTTTAAATCAAATCATGTTTATTAACACCAGTTTTTGTTGGTGAAAATGTAGCTAGCTGCTCATTTAAAAAAAAATAAATAAATAAAAAATTACATTATGAAGACAATGTGGAGGTTCATCCTCAGAGCTGGTTGTTGATCTGGTGGAGCCAGAGCTTCTTCTGAGAGGAAAGTCTTTAGGTTTCCTAACACCTGATTTCTCTGGCTTCCTCTTTCATCTTCATTTGCTTAGACTGCAAACATATGTTGAAGATAAAAACATTGATGAACAAGTTATAACAACAACCTCACAATATCAAAGTCTCTCTGTCATACGGAGCTTAATTAAAACCAGGTTAAGTTTATGAATAAAAGTATAAGTCGCAACAAACAGAGCCTCCATGCAGTTATAACATGAAGCTGAATATGATTGCTATAGTAATAATCATACAAGTCACAATAAAATTGATAAAATAATTATTTATGAAACCAACGTAAGCTATATCTTTACTGCACTGTTTATAATTAAACGAAGATAATTAATAAGCAAACTTACCGCTAGCTAGCAACACGTTAGCAGCCTTCGTCCCTTCGGGCTCCTTTTGTGACCCACATATCATTTCCATCGGTTGTTGTCCAGTTGTGTTGTCGTTTAACTCGGACTAGGACGTCACCAGCTTGAATTTACGTGATTAGAATATTACTTTACTGTATTTATGTCCACCGGCGAAATACCAGCTAATATTAGCTGCAGTGCTTGGTGTATGTAATGTAATGGAACTATTTATGTGTAAGGTTACATTGGAGTAGAACCAGGAAGTGACGTATGCAGTAGAGACGTTAGAGCCGCGAGCACACTGTTCAGCAACCCGAGAATGTGTTAGTGTTATGTTCAACATTAAAGACGTTCAAACGCAATACCGGTGACATCCTTGACTCGACATAGCACTACATGGTGTCAGAAGATGTCGGAAGATGGCAAAGTTCCCACCTCCAGAAGCCTTTGATTTTTCACGGCCGGAGCAGTGGCCTGAATGGCGGCAGCGATTTCAGCGCTACCGGGTAGCCACAAAGCTAAACCTAGAAGACGGCGAGGTCCAGGTCTGTACGTTGCTTTATTCTCTCGGGAAGGAAGCGGAACAAGTGTTCAAGACGTTCACTTTTGAAGAAGGAGAGGACGAAGAGGATTATGAGATAGTTTTAAACAAACTAGACAACTACTTCGTCCCCAAAGTGAACACAATACATGAAAGCTCGTTTTCATCAGCGCGCTCAGGGGGAGACCGCGGAGGAATACATAAGAACTCTCCATGAGTTAGCAGACACCTGTGATTTTGGCCGCGTTAAAGAAGAAAATATCCGAGACAGATTGGTCATAGGAATACTTGACAAAGAAACGTCTGAGAAGCTGCAAATGATGCCTGACTTAACCCTCAGTAAAGCGGTGGAGCTTGTGAGACAGTCAGAGCAAGTAAAACAGCACGTAAGCGAGCAAGGAGCTAATGCTTGTGCTAACCTGAGTGAAGTGGCTTACAAGCGCCAACAACACCGAGAGAGGCTGACACACAGCGAAAGTCATGCAAACAAAGCACAGAACACAGGAGGAGTCAAACCAAAACATTATCAAAATGTTAATAAAGGTCGCAAGTGCACAAGATGTGGTCGAGTACATGCAAAGAATGATAAATGCTCAGCTAGGAATGCCGAGTGCAGAAGCTGTAAAAAGCTGGGTCATTTTGCGGTCGTTTGTCGCTCCCGTGTGGTCAGTGAAGTTACTGCACCTAAAAGGAACATTGAAAGAAATGCGACATACTTTCTGGGAGGAGTCACAGACGTGGAAGATTCTTCAAAAGCTTGGACTGTAAACCTGCCAATTCAAGGTTCTCACATCGTCTTTAAAATTGACTCAGGGGCTGATACAGGTGTTATACCATCAGAGACATTTGAAAAGCTTGCCTTTAAGCCAAAACTAAGAAAACCAATAAACAAACTAGAGAGCCCTGGAGGCAAACTGAATTGTATGGGTTATTTTATAGCCACTACAATGAGGAAAGGCAAAAGATTCAGTTTTAAAGTCAACGTGATTAAAGGACCCCATGCAGCCACCTCCTGAGTCGCAATGTTGCAGTTGCCATGGGCCTGATAAAACGCATGGAGGAAATAAGAGCTCCAGCACAAATCAGTGAATCCTGTCCTGATGAAATAGGAAGGCTGAAAATCAAACCTGTTAAGATCACTCTAAGAGAGGGTGCAGCTCCCTATAGTGTGACAACAGCAAGGAGAGTGTCAGTTCCCATGTTACCAAAAGTGAAGAAGGAACTGAATCGTATGGTAAACTGTGGAGTGATTCAACCAATCTCAGATCCAACAGAGTGGTGTGCTCCAATGGTGCCCGTGCCAAAGAAAAACAAAGAACAAATTAGAATCTGCGTCGATTTGAAAGAGCTAAATAAAGCAGTCAAAAGGGAAAAGTATGTCCTACCAACGGTGGATGACATCCTGCCTAAACTGGCAGGCGCCAAAGTGTTTTCACTGTTAGATGCTGCAAGCGGATTTTGGCAAATACCACTTGATCCAGAGAGCACCAAATTAACAACCTTTATAACCCCATTTGGTAGTTACTACTTCAACAGGCTACCATTTGGTATTACCAGTGCCCCGGAAATATTTCAGCGTGAGATGACAAAACTCTTGGAAGGACAAGAAGGAGTAGCAACATACATGGACGACATACTCATTTATGCAGACACTCCAGAGCAACATGAAGCGAGACTAAAAGAAACACTGGACACACTTAAAGAAGCAGGGTTGAGGTTAAACCATGAGAAATGCCTCCTACGTCAGAAACAACTCCATTATCTTGGACACTGTATTAATGAACATGGCATAAGGCCAGATAAAGCCAAAGTCAATGCAATCACAGAACTTGAACCACCAAAGAATGTTTCCGATCTGAGGAGGATTCTTGGAATGATTCACTACTTGGGCAGATCCCTACCAAATCTTTCTGAGGTCACAAAACCTCTCAATGATCTGCTTAAAAGTGATGTGACTTGGACTTGGGACACCGCTCAAGAAGAAGCATTCAGTAAAGTGAAAAAACTTGTCACAAAGTCACCAGTCCTCGCATTCTCTGATGTAACCAAACCGACTGTTGTCAGTGCAGACGCTAGCAGTTATGGTTCAGGGGGGGTTTACTTCAAGACCATAATGGACAGTTAAAACCAGTGAGCTATTGTTCCAGAACACTCACCGATGCTGAGCAACGATATGCACAAATTGAAAAGGAATGTCTTGCAGCAGTCTTGGGCATGTGAGAAATTCGGCAGATACCTTTATGGCCTGAACTCTTTGACCTTACAGAGCAACCACAAGCCACTGATACCTCTCATAAACAGCAAATATCTTCATTCAGTGCCGCTTAGATGTCAGAGACTTTTGCTGAGAATGATGCGGTACAACCCCACAGCTGTGTACGTGCCAGGGAAAGAACTTTTAGTAGCAGATACCCTTTCACGCCACCCACAGGCATCCACATCTCATGACATAACAGAACTGCTGGAGGAAATGGAAGCGTATGAAGATGCAACACAACACTCTTGGCCTATTTCTCCTACCAAGCAGGATTTAATCAAACAACACACACAGCAGGATGTGACCCTTCAAACAGTGCAAACCTTTTTGCAGACAGGTTGGCCTAAAAACTCAAATAAAGTGCCGGAAGGTGTGAAGCCATATTCTATTACCATGTCAAAAGGCCTGCTTCTGTATAATGACAGAATTGTTATACCACAACAGCTACAGCCTGAGATTCTGCAGCGCATTCACGATGGACATCAAGGCATTGTGAAATGCAGAGAAAGAGCCAAATGTAGTGTCTGGTGGCCAGGATTAAGCAGTGAGATAAGACAAATGGTTACTGCTTGTGCACACTGCTAAGAGTCAAAACCCGCTCAGCGGAGAGAACCATTGCTTACTACCACACTGCCTAGTCGACCATGGGAGAGGATAGCTGCACCACCTACTCCTGCAACAGATGGACTGCCACAGGTTCAGAGTGAAAATGAGCTACACCCATCTTCTTCACCTGTAGAACCAGGGTGTGACTCTCCAGACCCGGTTAATCTTAGCTTACCTGGGACTCCAGTTCGTACAACTTCTAGTGGCAGGGCTGTTAAATTACCTACAGGATACGCTGATTACACCAACTGAAGAGGTTATTCAGCTATTTTGACCTATGCAATTATGGGCATAATTGTGAGGTTTATTCTGAGAAGGTGCTGTTGGGCTTGAGTTAAATATTTTACTTCAGCTAAGGCTAATAAAAAAAAAGAAAATCATTGGATGTTTGAAGAAGAAAGACGTGTTTGGAATCTCATGCTCTGTTAAAAAAAAGAGAGAGAGAAAACCCACTGTTAATTTGTTACTTTGTCTTAAAAGACTCAAAGAAAGGGTGATGTAATGTAATGGAACTATTTATGTGTAAGGTTACATTGGAGTAGAACCAGGAAGTGACGTATGCAGTAGAGACGTTAGAGCCGCGAGCACACTGTTCAGCAACCCGAGAATGTGTTAGTGTTATGTTCAACATTAAAGACGTTCAAACGCAATACCGGTGACATTCTTGACTCGACATAACACTACATAGCTAGCAACACGTTAGCAGCCCTTCGTCCCTTCAGGCTACTTTTGTGACCCACATTTAATTTCCATCTGGTTCTTGTCCAGTTGTGTTGTCATCTAACTCGGACTCGGACGTCACCAGCTTGAATTTACCAAAATTACTAACTATTATCAAGGCAAGGCTCTCTTTACTTTTAAGGCGATATTATGAAAGTAAAAATGGCAAATTTGAACAGTGTCTGTTACTGGCTTTCAAGGCTTTCCTTCTTTTTTAGGTGTTTTTTGAAAAACAAAAAATGAAAGTGTGCAATACTGCCACCATCTGGTCTGGATTATGAACTGCAGCTACTGCCGTTGACTTATAGATCTTACATTATACATTTGAAAATGGATTGGTTACTTTGTTAAACAACATCAGGATTATCAATTTTTTATTCTTTGCAAATTTAACAAAAATAGTAAAAGATTATTAAGGCACATAAAAAGGCATCTCACAAGTTAAATATATGAATACGTTGGTAATTTTTTTCCTTAATTCATTAAATGCTAGTGAAAAAGAGGCAAACAGTAGTTTGTAGCTAAGTAGTTTGTAGCTAAGCTAACTATATTAAATGTTTGATAATCTCACAGTCTACTCAACTCTCATGGAGAAAAACTGGGTTGTAAATTAACACTCTTGCCTTTTTCTTTCTCTCTCTATTTTTTGAAAACCTGATTTTATAACTTTTCTTAGCAGCATAGTGAGTAACTATACAATACAATGCAGAAGTCCACCGGTCACATCAGCAGTGAAAAAAATTTGTCCTGCAGAAGAAACAATAAGTTCACAATATGCAGCAAGACCCACCCCAACAACACACACAATATTTCCTATACCTATATCCAATCTGGGTTTTTTTAGGGTTTTTTTTTAAACTTTTTTTAAATTTTTGTTTTGGCAGCTGAAGGAGGAACAGCTTATCCTGCTTTCTCCCGTCCTTACTGATAACTATGCCTGTGAATTATTTTTAAAGTCACAATTTTTATGGTTACATTTACGTTATCGACATAACTGGATTACTTCAGACCTAAGGACTGGGAGATTTTCTCACTTTTATTTTTACCTTACTTTTCTTCACCTCCAAGTTGAGCTAGGGCAAAATGCCCCCGTCCGACCCCAAGGACATTAACAGTATTCTACAACGACTTCAGTTTTTAGAAACGAAGATTCAACGGCTGGAGGTGAACTTTGAGATCAACGCTACCTGTGGAAATGAAACAACTCTTCCTCAAACCAGCGGAGAGGTCGTACACCCTGCACCAAGCAGCTCACCCTGGATCACTCAGGGCGCCAAGCCGAAACAAAAGTCTTACACTGCAGATCCCATGAGACGACTAACGGGGAGAACCCCTCACCTGGACGAAACAGCGTGGCCGGCTCTGAGCCGAAACCCACCTTCAACTTCAACACCTGCTCCGCCAAAGAATAGCAAACAAGCAGCTGGAACCAAAACGGCTCCACCGACCCCGCTCCCAAGGACAAAGCGACCAGCCCAAGCCTCAAAACATTCAGACTCCGAGGGAATCCCACTGAAAAACAGATTTTCTGCACTCCAGCCAGAGCCTCTGAGTGAAAACCCACCTTCAAACATCAACAATGAGGCTAAACCAACACATCCACCCCACAAAGCTCCGAAGGACAAAATGACCACCAGGAAAACGAAAGGTATGCCAAGAGTGCTTATTGTTGGAGATGAGACAGTAAATGGAATCAGTCATGTTTGCAATCCCAAGAAAACCAGAGTGGTTTCTTTTCTTGGTGACACTGTATCTGATTTGACTCGCAAAGTGCTCTCTCTAACCACTGATCAGCCAAACATGGAGACTTTAGTTGTGCATGTTGGAGCCAACGATCTGGCAAAGCAAAAATCGGAGATTCTGAAAAAGGACTTTAATATTCTTCTGGACACTATGGGAAAATTAAAAATGAAGTTATTTCTCAGCGGTCCAATTCCATCGCCTCAATGGGGAGACGAAAAACATTCCAGGCTGGGCATGATAAACAAATGGCTGATTAAAACCTGCTCTGCCAGCTCAGTGACCTTCATCGATAACCTCTGGATCTACTGGCAGCGCTTTCACCTCTTTGGAAGAGGAGGACGCAATCTTAACAAACATGGGATAAGGCTGCTCACTGCAAACATTTTTCATTTTATCAACAAGAACAACAATGTGACCATCGCTTCAGAAGAACAGGCTCAAGGATGTCTGACTAGGATGGAAGCCTCCGCTTATCAGGACCCAAATGTCCCAAAACAAAGTGATAAAACGACTGGGGACAGAATGACTGGTTCCCCTCCTCCCCTCATCTTTCCCCCCTCCCTTTTCCTTCCCTCATCCCTCTCTGCTCCTACACTCACTCACAAGATCAGAGTTTCCCAGGAAGTCAATCACTAAAGAGAGCTGGGCTGCACCTGAGCCGCCTGAAGATGCTGGTGGAGGATTCGGGTCAGAAAGGAAGGCGGACGGACTCCTCCTCCTCCCAGCAGGATAGTATGGATCAACTGGTTCGCCTCGGCACGACTCCCCATTGCTCTAACATAGCAGACCTCACTTCATCTAAGCCACCTGCCTCTGACCTCCCTGAGGATCCAGCACTCTGCGTTTCTGAGGTCTGAAACCGGGGTCCAGATATTATTTTTACAATCGTCTTCCACCAGAATGTGTCTGTCCCCGGGCACTGCCAAACAGGACATTACCTGTCCGGATCACTACAAAGAAAGTTACAAAAAACAGAAATACAAAAAACAGCAGTCTTAATTCAAACCTCAGACTGATCCCGTGCCTAAAGGAACCTCAGACTGAAGAACTTTCAGCCCCCAAGTCATTTAAACTGGCTCTTTTAAACACCAGATCTCTCTGTGCTAAAGCTCTATTAATTAATGATTTCATCACCGAGCATAATATTGATGTTTTATTTCTGACAGAAACATGGCTGAATGACAAATGGAGTTAACTTGTTAACTTAGGTTAACAAGTTAACCTAAGTTAACTTGTTAACTTAGGTTAACTTAAGTTACCACACCTCCAATTTCCTAAGCAGCCCATAATATATACCCTGCTCGAGAGCCATTCCACGTCTGTTACATTGTTTGTCAACGACTACGTTGCTCGTCAACAAAAAAGTTCTACTTACAATGGAAGACGCTCTTTCTCTCCAGCCCGACCACTCCGACTTGGACGACCTCTTCGATCCGCCTCCAGCTGCCTCAACCTCTCCTCCCCAGGTCACAAAACAAGCCTCCGGCTCCAAAGGCCTCCGTTCTGTGATCTTCGACCCTCAAACCCAACTCCACTCCTCACAGTCAGCAGCACCTCTTCCAACCATGGTCCAACCATGGTCCAGCCATCGACGTCACATTCACCCCGCGGCCGAGGGATACGCCGCGGGCCCAGCCGTCGACTTCGTTCTCCCGGTCCCAGACGCCATTCCCAAATGCCGCAGCTCCAGAACACCAATCGTCTCCGCTACCTTCTTCAGGCGTTCTAACTCGCCAGCTCCTCAAAGGCTGGACCGTTGCCCGCCTCCACCGCTCATTAAAAGAAAAAGGAATCCCCTTCAGTTGCCCTGACAACAAATTGAGGCTCTTTCAATTGCTCTCCTCCTCAGGTCTGCAGTAAACGTCAGCCCCGCCGTCATCCGAATACCCCGGACGTCCAGGTTTTTCTCCAGCATCCTCTTCCTCCCTCGTCACCTCAGACGTCATCCGGCCCACGCCTTCGAGGCCCCTGCACCCGGCAACAGCTCCCCCTCGCGGGAGCCAGGTCGTATCACATCCCCCACCAAATGCACCCTGCCTAGCCGACCTCTCTCAGATGCTATCTTCGGCAATCGCTTCACAGACTCCTCAAATCCCGCCATCTCATTCTTCTCTCCACACCCCCTTCTCCTCCTCAGTTCTCCCCACCCCCATAAACGCCACGACCTCTGGTTCTTCTCAAGTTGCGGCAAATCCAGCTCAGTATAGCGCAGCAGGATTTTCTTTCTCATTCCCCTCTTCACTCCCCTCTAACCTTTTTCCTACCACTTCCTCTCTCTCAAATACCTTACCCCTGCCTCCCCCCCTTTCAAACACTCTCCCCAATGTTAATCATAATTTTAATCTCGCTACAGCAGTTCCTCCAGCTCAGTCATCCGCTAACGTACCACGGCCCTCCCCCATTTCTCCTCTTCGCCAGCAAATCCTGAATGGTAATTATGTCGATCTAGCACTTCTCCTGCAACCTTCTCTGATCTGTTTTTGTCAACCTAGAGAAATTAATACAAACCAAGGTACCATGCAATTTAGTAATTCTTTAAGTTCCCGTTCCAAAGACCTCACACCCGTCGAATTCGCTCTCGCTTTTTCTCTTTACAGAGACACTATTTGCGCAATCTTTCCAGATTGCAGATCTGAATTCGACAACTATCTCTCCATAGTTCTTGACATGGCCCTACGGTTCGGGGGCACCAGGTTTTATCAATATCACATTCTTTTCGCCAATCAAGCAGCAGGTCGCTTGCAACAGTTTAACCTAGGCACTTACTGGGGTTCTCTCGATTCCGAATTATACTGCCGCATTTTTGCCGCCCGCGCTTCTCTCTCCTGCAATCTTTGCGGTGCTCCATCTCACCCAGCCACAGCCTGTACATAGGTCATCCCTCTCCGCTCTCGCGCTCTTCCTCGCGCTTCTTCTACCTCCAGCCGTCTGACCACCGCCACCCCCCTCATCCCCTCATTCCGAAGTCTAGCGAACCTTCTCCCTCCGCCAAAACCCTTACGCATAGGGGAACCAACAAAAGAGGTCGCCCCATCCTGTACCAAGGAGGCAGGATGATCTGCAACAACTTCAATGACCTCGGCTGCTCAAGCTCCAGTTGCCGGTTGCTGCACGCCTGCTCCTTCTGCGGCGGAGCCCACGCAAGACACACCTGCCACCATAATCCCACTTCTTCAGCAGACTGACTAGGCCGCCATTTCTCCACTCCAGTACAGGTGAAAGCTCTCGAAACCGCTCTCAAGCATCACCCAGACAGGGAATTCGTTAACTTCCTCATTAATGGTTTCACTCACGGTTTCCACCTGGGCATAGAAATTATTCCAGATTCTACCTACCAATGTCACAATCTTCAATCCGCTCTCTCAGATCCCGACACAGTCGACTCTCTCCTCGCCGAAGAAGTTAAAAAAGGGTTCGTTATAGGCCCCTTTTCTAGGTCACCTTTCCCCACTTTTCGCATCAGCCCCATCGGCATCGCCACTCGCAAATATTCACGTAAAAAAAAGGCTAATCATAGATCTTTCAGCCCCTCACAGCTCTCATGTTCCCAGTATCAATAGCATTATTCTGTTCCCCGACTTCTCCATGCAATACGCAACCATAGATCACGCCATCAAACTCATTCGGTTAGCGGGTCGCGGCGCCTGGCTCTCCAAAGCCGACATCACCAGCGCTTTCAAAGTTCTACCTATTCACCCGACTTCTGGCGCTTCTTCGGCATAGTTTGGAAAGACGCCTTTTACTTCGCCGTCCGCCTCACGTTTGGGTGCTGTAGCAGCCCCAAAATTTTCGATTCCCTGTCCGAAGCCCTCTGCTGGATCCTTATCAATACCTATAAACTCCCTTACGTCATACATCTTCTGGACGATTTCCTGGTCGTCACTCCTCCATCTTCCCCTTCTCATTCCGGTCTTAACGCCCTAACTCATGCCTTTTCCCAGCTGGGAGTTCCCCTCTCAGAGGAGAAAACTGTCGGCCCACGGACCTCCTTAGAGTTCCTAGGCACCACTCTAGACTCTTCATCCTTACAAGCTTCCCTATCATCCGAAAAGATCAACCGAATTACCTTAATACTGTCTAATTTCTTACTCGCCGACAAATGTTCTAAACAACAGCTGCTCTCTCTCCTCGGCCATCTAAACTATGCTATTTGTATCATTTCGCAGGGTAAATCCTTCATTTCTCACCTCCTGTCTAAAGCGGCCAGCATTCCCTCCCTTCACGGTTCTCTCACTATCGATCGCTCCTGCAAATTAGAAATGCGCTTGTGGCACTACTTTCTTTCATCCTGGAATGGAATTTCTTTCTTCTACAACGATTTCCTCACCTACCCCGAAAACATCCAACTCTTTACCGACGCAGCTCCCTCAATCGGTTTCGGCGGTTATTACAAAGGAAAATGGTTCGCCGACAAATGGCCGCTCGAGTTTCAGTCTCTCCAGAACGCTTCGGGCTCTCCTTCTTCCGCTCTCTTCGAACTTTACCCCATTATCATTGCTGCGATCCTTTGGGGTCACGAATGGTCTAAAAAATCCATCCTCATTCATTCAGACAGCACGGCAGTAGTAGAAATCATCAATAAAGGCCGCTCTCGCTCCCCCGAAATCATGCAGTTCATGCCCAGACTTACTTTAGTTTCTGCCCAACATCAGTTTCTCATTCAAGCCGCTCATATTCCCGGATCAAAAATCTGCATCGCTGACGCTCTTTCTCGTTTTTCCTTCCAGAAATTCAGACTCTTGGCCCCAGATGCAGAAGCTCGTTCCACGCCGGCTCCTCCGTTTTCTTCAGCCATATTCAACTGAACCCCCCATTACCTGATCTCCACCGAGCATCTCAAGATTTAATCCTTAGCAGCCTAGCTCCTGTTGAGAACGAGAATCTCAATCGATGAATCATAATTTGTATTGACAC
>NW_015116244.1:0-41371 GCF_001443285.1 Poecilia latipinna
AAAACCCCTAAGTTCAAAACCCCTAAGTTCAAAACCCCTAAGTTCAAAACCCCTAAGTTCAAAACCCCTAAGTTAGGTTTTCCCCAGTTGGACTATTCCTTAAAAATAGTTAATTACATTTACATCACTATTTTTTTCCTGAACATGTTTAAATGTGTATACTGGTCATGTGAAAATTCACTATTATAAAACCAGAAGATTAACATGACTAAAGAAGTTGGCTGAACCTCTATTTCCCCATGCCTTAAGACCAGGAGCTCACATTTTATCAATTTCAATTAAAGTGACCAAATACAAATTTATGTGGAACTTGTCCTGCTGACTTCACATCCACATTTTGTGGACATGAGCACATGAGTTAATTTTACTGCCACATGTTATTGGTATAGTTTATCTACAGGTTCCAGCCAGAATGGCTGATGACAGACCCCAACATTTGCATGAAAACATCTGATCAGAATTATACTCTGGTAAAAATGCATTCATTGCCATTTTCTGACATAAAAAGTGTTTGATGTGATATCTTACAAAATTTTATAATTTTAAAAATTTGCTATGCTTCTCAAAATGATTTACCATTATGTGGATTTAAGTACTTAGTTACATTTTGTTTATGTTAAGAAATGAAACATTTTTACTACCTGTTGCTTGTTATCTTGTCCCCGAAGGTCTGTTGATGTCATGTGTAAAACATAATAGTTACCATTCAGCATCAAAATCATTAAGAATTTGATTCTAAGAATAAAGTGCATGAAATCACAACAGCTAAAATTAATAAAAAACCAAAGCCATAAAGAAAAAATTCTTAAAAATCTGAAAATGCACCTTCAGAAACCACTGTGTGGGAGTTAAGAGAGTTCCACCCCAGTGATCTGACTAGCCGTTTTGGCTCTTTCATAAAGGCATGTTTGTACTTTTTGGTGCGTTCTAACGCAGTTTAGAGGTGATCTGAAAGAGCCTGTAATGACGTGTTGCTGTTTGCACGCCAGAGACCATGCAGGTGTTACCAAGGCCAAGGGATGACTTCATCACTGTCTAATCCTCCCTACATTTTCCCAAGGCAGGAACAGATGTGTTAATTTTCATCAAGAAACATTTCACTCAATAAAATGACCAAAGTATATCAGCTATACATGTTTTTCATTTCAAATTGCCTAAAACTGGTACCTGAACTGTTGAGATGCTTTACCAAGGCCGAGAAAGAGTCACATGCTGTTAGACAAAGGGCCCATAGTAAAGAGTTACATTTTTGATTCTGTTAAGATACCAAGGTCAATTTCTCAGAGAAACAAACTTATCAGGACATGGTGTGATTTCAGGGAGTGTCTTCAGTTCATATAATCAGCTGCCCTCCTCTTTCTCCTCAGAGGCTGCACAGACTTTTTTAGAAACTCTTCTCGGATGTAATGGTAAAGCATCTCCTTTCAGCACTGAAAGTTAATAAAATAAGTCTGAATGCTTTTCTTGGCTGATTTTATGCTCTGTGTGTCAATACAAATTATGATTCATCAATTGAGATTCTCATTCTCAACAGAACCAAAAAGATCTCCTGACCGCTGAAATGGCCCAGTGCATCAGTGGATTTTGATTATATAAATTAGCACATGTTTCATAGAATATTTTAAAACTCTTATAAAACAGACATGAGCAGTTTCAATACCAAAATACCCGTTACACTATATTTTCTGATTAGTTTTCTACTTGGGTTATAATGAACTAAAATATTTCAGATGAATACATAAAGTATACACTCTTAAGAATGTGATCTAATAAAAAATTAATGATTAAATTTTAATGAAATTGGGATCATTACAAGAAAAATATTGTGCTGATTAAGTTATATATTAAATAATAAATCTACCCCAAAATTAGGCCTACCTAATAGAATCAGGATCAGTCTAATATTTCAACATGCTCTAAAGTTAAAGCTAGCATTAAATCTAGCGTAATTAAAATATTTAAAATGTCCAGTTATGAACACTGACAATCAGTTTTGTAGAAAATGCTAAGGAGTTAGAAATATCCCAACTACCAGCTAAAAATATATTGTCCAATCACCATTTTTTAAAAATTCCACAATATTTGTAAGGTAATTAGAATACTGAACACACTTTTAATTTTTTTTTTAAATATGATGTGTCCACTACAGTGGACATCGGAACCCCATACATTTGGAATTGAACCTTGATGGGAACTAGTTTGTCCCAAAGAAAATATCGAAAACATAATTAATTTAACATTGACAAAACTGAGCACTGTTGCCTGGCGAGAAGGTTCTGGGTTCAATTCCCAGCCTGGGGTCTTTTTGCATGGAGTTTGCATGTTCTCGCTGTGTATGGTGGGTTTTCTCTGGCTTCCTCCCACAATCCAAAAACATGACTTTCAGGTTAATTGACCTCCAAATTCTCCCTAGGTGCGTGTGCATGGTTGTCTCTGTGTTGCCCTGCAACAGACTGGCGACATGTCCAGGGTGACCCTGCCTCTCGCCTGGGTCGTTAGCTAGATATAGGCAGCAGCAACCCTCCTGACCCCACTACGGGAAAAGGGTGTATAGAAAATGGATGGATGGATACAGAAAAAAGATTACAAGTGTCCACTACAGAGGACAATTTTTAAACTTAAATACGATAAAATACAGTCAAAATAATTCATAGAATGTTTTAATACGCTTGTGAGATTTATTTAGAATATGCCAACAAAATTTTAATCCAAAATTTGCACAATAAAAAGTTTAATGCACTTCTTCCCATAAAATGTGCTTGAACTGATGAATGTCATTATGAATGGGGAAAAGGTACGTACAAAGTCCCACCCCTTCACATAATTGAAAAGCTCTAAATTTCTTCTGTAGATACCAAAAGGAATCAATTCAGTAGTATACAGTGGGTGGGAGATATTGAAGTTTAGAGATGTCCTCTACAGAGGACAAAAATTAACTGTTAATCAGGAGGATATGATCAAAAAATGTGAGAATAAAAGTAAATTTTGGGATGGTTTTAGTTTACTGTTGTACCACAGCTATATCATGTTTCAGATAAATCTAAAGATTTTTACTAGATTTTTTTTACTCTGCTAGTCTCAGTCAAAAGACATGGGGTTAAATGGAGAGACATCTGAAAGGTTGAAGATCTGGAATCTGGGTTTGGAAGGCTTGGTGATATGTCATCTGTCTTAGACTCTGCAGCCAAGGTTTACGGAGATTGGATCTTTACATCTACCAAATGTGAGGAATGCATAACAACAGATGTAGGCTATTAGTGTAATATGAAGAATCCATTTGCTGAAGCTACCAACTAAAGCAGTGAATTGGGTTGGGACAGCTCCCACAACCCAAGTTACACTGAGTATAGAAATTTACATGGTGAAATGGTATTGTAATGTGCCACTACCAATGATGTCTACTGTTCATGCAAGAGCCAGAAGAAACCTCACAAAGATGTCAAACTGAAAGAGACCAAAGTATTATCCATATATAGAACTCCAAGATGGGTGTAACTGAACTTATGAGTTGCTACCACACAAGTGGCAAGAAATGGACTTTGAGGGTAGCAATTATAGATTTGGCTTTAGTTAATAGCTGGTTATTGTACTGCAAAGACCTCCATGTGGCAAACCAAGAAGAGCATTATGCAGTTTTTACATGGAAGCAGCCAAAAGTGTCTTGGCTTAGCTTGATAACTGACTTTTCAGAGTGGGAATTGGACCCAGAGATTATACTCCAATGGAAAAGTGCCCAGTGAAGGCATTGCTCCATGTCTCAATAAATGGAAGGGCTAATGCCCATAAGCTAATGGCAGCAAACTTGAACAATGCAATGCAGAGTAAAAGTATCAGAAAAAAATATTTGCAAGGTGCTCTGCTTACAGGCATATTGCAATTGTTCAAAAGCTGTTTACACATAAGTGTAAGTATGATCCCAAAAGGGGAAAATAATTTAAAGTAGATTTTGACTATTAAATGTTTAAAGTGTCATAATATATTCAGAAAATTAAACAGTTTATAACAGCAGCAATGCAATTTACTTTGAGGTATTTTACTTTTTAGGGACCTGTCTTCCCATGCCTTTTAGTAGTACTTTTAATGGACATTAAAGACAGACATTTCTTTAATGTCATTCAAACAAACATATCCTATCATACAAGAGAAATCCAGAGACTAGCATGATTTTACCTCACCCAGGATACAAAATAAAGGAAGACCCTTCTCCCTGGAGATCACCGCATGCATTCTGGCCTGCTAACTCTTCAAGCTAGCCTTTTGTTCCCCAGAGGCATGTCTACCTCTACTTTTACTGCATTTTAACTTGGCAGTGCCCCTAGTGGTCTGATTGAATAATTACAACTATGGAAGGCTGTAACAGAGATTTATTCTAACATTTTGCTGACCTTTTTTGTAAGAAGTCCGTTTTAGATCAAAGAGGTGTTAATTCCTTTTAGTGGAGAGAAATGTTTTATAACTATGATTGGGAGGAAACTACTATGGCAACACAAGACTGTTTTTAAACCAGCTGTTAAATCTTATAAAGGTGGTAAAATTATTAAACTCACAGAGCCACAACCCCCTGCTCAGTCCAGAGAAACTGTTTTAAATTATAGAGAATTACAAGCTAAATTATTTTTAATTCAGCTTAGTGTATTATGTTTCAATAGAAATATCCTGCATAAGGGATCATGCTGATTGAACCATGGATATAATTTGGAGCTGAATTTTCATATTTAAAACATAAATTTTATCTAATATTTTGAAAATACAATAAAGTCTATAAACTAGCATATTTTAAATTTATTTTCTTAATGTCCTCATATGTGGACAATTTTTTTCTCAAGAACTACATAATGTAAAAATATTTATATTTGGGCTGATTGGGACCTAATTATTACAAAAATCAAAGAGGATTTAATGATAAAGAGCTGACATCTTAGGAGGTTAAAGCTGTTTAGCAAACCTTTAAGCTGAAGATTTCCTGAAATTAACATTGATTCCTTTTGTAGTTAGAAGTGGTGGAGCTGTAAGATTGAAGAAAGGATACCAGTTGGCGTGGATGTTTGTGTGTGAGTGAGTGTGAGTGAGAGGCTGTTCCTCATAGAAAACTGGACTGCATTTAAGACTCCCGAGTCCTAGAGTCACCTTTCCCACGTGCTGTTCCTATAGGCGGAACCTGGGAAGGCTGATACGTACCGCGCCCCTGGTTTCAAAAACACGCTATCCGTTAACACCGCAAGGTGGAACTAGCATGCCCAGGAAGCAGAAGCATTCTCCGTAGATTCTCTGCTGGTCTGGTGTGCATCAAGTACCGGGAGCCTGCTTGGTGGTCTGCTGACTCACCTTTGCCAAGCTAGCAAAAGTGAACTGTGCACCAGCTGATTTCCACCATGTTGTTAAAGTTCCCCATACAACAGTCCCCCCCAAGAGAGATGAAGAAAAGCAGCCATAGAAAGATGTCACCACCCAGCCACCTCCCAAGAAAGGAAGGAGAACTTGGACCACCCACAGAAAGGGTTCCAGGAGTTCAAACCATCAATTATGGAGTTGGAGTAAGAGCAAAGAGCCATTCTAGTGCCATCATACACCGCAAGACCTCTAGAATACTCAGTAATGTTGTCAAAGAAGGGTACATGACCACATTCACAAAGGAAGGAGACTTACCGAAACCAGCCAGCAGAGGAGTCTTCTGTGATAAAACTTGCAGCAGGCAGCAGTTCAACAATGTAGAACCCATTCTCAGTCATGGTGCCAATTTCCTACATGTTTCAAAGGTGATTCTAAGCTATCTAATCAAAGAGAGGAACTCATGCTGATTGCCACAGTATATAGTTTGTTAGGGATTGCAGCAAAAACAGCCAAACTAGAAGCTATAATCTGAAGCCTCACCATGCAATGCATTATGGGTAATATTGACAGACATTTTAAAGTCAATTTCTGACATTCAGAACAGTATTAACATACATTTCTGGAACCTATCCTACCAGAAGCTCAGAGATGAGCTTTGAAGCTGAGCTGTGATTTGTCTGAAAAATGTAGTTTAAAGAGAAATAAAATTAAATAAAAGTGGAGTTTTAAAACAAAGTTCCAGCCCTCAGAGCAGCATTAAGATAAAGCTACTTCATCCAACAGAGGCTCAGAGATGAGATTTTAAAGCAGAGTTGTGATTTATATATATATATATATATATATATATATATATATATATATATATATAAAAACAGAGCTAAAAAAAACATAAAAGTGGAATAAAATCTGGTTAAATTGAGGTAAGAGGCCACTGAGTTTAGGGATAAGTCCCAGCTCAATAGGATGTTCCCAGCCAGACTTTGACTAAGCTGAAAAATGAACGGGAGTCTATGGCAGCTATATGAAGGGAGTGAGCTAGGACTTCCAAATATGGTGGGTACCTGCAGAGGGTTGAGGAGAGTATATACACCAAGTTTGGTCATTTGAGCACTTATACATTTTTAGTGATTTTGAGTGAGCAATTTTTAAAATAATGAGTGGTACAAATAAATAGTGGTACAAACTGCACCACTGTGCAGCCCATCTGCATGTAACCCTAACACATTATGTGCATTTTGGGTCCACACTTAATTGGGAACAGACTATAAAGTTCCTCACACATGTACTCATCCTTGTGATCCTGGTTTGCTGTATGATTCCCCTTCTTAAACAGATGATAGGAAATGTGATTAATGTTAATGTCATGGAAACACTTTCCTCTGAAACTCTAATTCTGACCAATTGTTATCCCAAAATACGATTTGATGATTTTGATGACAATTGTTGAGGAGAATAATGTATAATTTCCCCCTTTTTCTTTCATCACTTTTTATACATATTTTATGAGTTAATTTAATTTTACATATATGTTTAATTTTATTAGAAAATATTTTCTTCCTATCATGCTTTAAAAATGCGTGTTATCATTATCCTTGAGATACACTAATAAATAAAATTTACAGTGTGATTATTTAACATGGACTTCATCATAACCAAATGTTAATTAAAATGTTAACATTAACATTTTAATATGTTGGTAAAATGGGGTAGATTTAATTTCAGGTTCTGACATGTCCAACAGCGTTATCATTTGTAAGCTCTCATTTTCTGCACAGAATATTAATAAACTTAGTTGAGTGATTTTCACCTGTAAACTGCAGTATGTCACTTTTATTTTTAAAAATAAACAACCCTAACTCTAACCTTTTGTAAAAGGGTAACTTTGTTGTGACAGTGTGGTATGAGAAAGATAGTGTGAAAATATTGAGCTCTTCTGCATTCTCCCAGTTGTCGACACGTCAGCCCAATAGGGGGCGATAACGTATCTTCACGCAGGTTGCCAACAGCCAAAAAACATCCAGAGAAGAAGAAAAGGAGGCGGAAGAACAAGGAAGAACGGCAGTGGAACAAGGAAGAAGGGGCTTATTTTAACCAGAACAGGTTCAGAACCGCCAAAGAACCGTAAGAACGTCATCCTCTATAACTGTCAGGTATCGTGTTCGTGTCGACATGGAAGGTGGGTTTTGTTTTGTCAGATTAAGACTTTGTATTAATGGGAGTGGTCTGTTTTTAAACTGATCACTGGGAGCTACTGCTAGCCTGGGCGCGGATGCGGCTTGTTGTTGTTTTCTTCATGTTGAGCTCCGAGTTGAACAGAATCTGACCATTAAATAAGATTCCAGCTGCATTCAGATTACTGGCTAATAACACATCAAAAAGGAGAGATTTCCTGAACTTTTCACCTGTACAAACTAAAACTTACTGAGTTTTAGTTTGGAAATGTGGAAATGTGATTTCCACATCCACGCTTTTAATGATAAAATTTAAATGATCATTAAAAATTTGATCATTTTAACACGTTTGGGCAAAATATTGAACCATAATCTATTTGATGTTGATTTTAATATTATTGACCTTAGAAACCAGACATTTTTTCTAAAGTGTCTTAAGAGGACTTCGGCTATGAACTGGTGCAATTTAAAAGCGACATTAATAAGACTTTATTAGCCTTATCAAACATGCTGGTAGCCCATCATAAACATTGTTTATTTGTCTTTTCAGCTAATTTGTTTTAAAGTCATGTTTTATGAAAAACTGTATATAATGGTGAAAAACTTTAATCATCATGCATAGAAAAACTGAAGAAAACACAAATTATTAAATTCAGTAACTCTAGTCAGTATTATTATTTTCTGGTTATTTAGATATGGAGATTAATGAAAACCTTAAAATTAAACTGCAGGGGTTTTTTTTTGGTTGGAAGGGGCCATTTTTCTGAATTACTGAGATGCTGTTTGATGAATGCTTTATAAAAATGGAATTTAATATTTTTAGTATTTGCAGTGAATCTGTTTATTAATTAATATTTGTAATGTTTTCAATTAACAAAAGCATTACTTGAACTGTATTTATGGTCTCAATAGCCATATTGTGAAGTTTGAGCTCATTCATTTTAATGCACTCTGCTCTCTTTCTCCAGAAACACTCTTTCAGCTGAGGGTAAGTCCTGATATCAAGTTTGATCCATATTGTCTATAAAAGCTAAAAGTTCATTATAATTGATACTTTTTCCCTTCTTTCTCACAGTTTACATCGAAGCAGCTTGAGAGACTGGCCAAGAAGGCAGAAAAAGAATCAGAAAAGGAGCAGGCCAAAGTCAAGAAGGTGAGGATTAGGAGCCGGTTTAATGCTCAGTGTAGTTCAGGACGGTCCAGATTTTATTCTGCTTGCTTATTCTCTTTCTTCATTTCTACTGTCACATCTCTACGTTGGATAAAACATGCTGGGAAGGCTTGACATGGATCAACAAACAGGAAACAGACCAGAACCAAATGACTTGATCCGATTTTGGGTTGGATTATTTTGAATCGGCAGAATTTGGAGTTCAGTAAACAATTATATTTTCAACTTGTTTGGCATATTTAACGCGTTCAAATGCTAAGATTGGGTGAGGCGTAGATCACAATCTGCTCAGCTCTGCAGTCCTTGATGAGCTGAAGATGGAGCAGAGTGGTTTTCACAGCCCAACCTAACTAATAAACAGAGTCTAATTCTTAGTAATTTAGTATTAGTATAAATGTAGTTGTTCTGTGAAGCAGCCAAGAGCACCTCGGTAGCTCTGGAGGAGCTGCAGAGATCCAGAGCTCTATTAGTCTTGGACTTTATAAATCTGGTCTTCATGGAAGAAGTCCAGGGTTAGCCATTGTTGCACTGCGTCAGTACAGTTTAATCTGTGCAGCTGTGATGTAAAATCAGATGATGAATTCTAGCAGGTTTGTTCAGTCATTTCCATATTTTTTTGTTCATCATTCTTCTGGGGCCCATAATCATATCCTGAGGATGGACATGATGACCCTTCAGCTGGAAATCCGGTGCTGCACTTTTTCTCCTCACATTCTTAAAGTGGTCAGACTACCTTCTAGAAAACTGTTTGCATATTCACGAATAGAGTATATTTGTAGAATCAGTAGAAGATGACTCAGCATTTTCTCAACATGTATTCATTAAATACCTCACCTGCTCCTTCATGCCAGTCAGAGGAAGGTTCATACCTGGCACCAAAATGGCCGATCAATTGTTGCCTTGATTAGAAGTAAGCAACATTATTTTGTTTTGTTCATTGAAATGAAGCGTGTCTTCATCTCTGGATTGGTAGATGGAACTATAAACAGTTGTTGTGGCGCAGATTAGTCAGTAGGAGGCAGCACAGCTCTGCCTCTGAACAGACTGGGTTGGAACCCAGATAACTAATTTTAAAATCCGCTGAGTCATTGCTATATTACATTAGATTTAAAGCTGTTTTCTGACAGTTGTAAAGTAATAATTTTCACTAAACATTAGTGACAAAATAAAACAGAAAACAGCTAAACCTTCTAATCTACAGTGACAGTAAAAGAGTTCATTTAAAATAAAATCCTTGATGGTGGAAAGAAAATCTAACTTTACAGTTTTACATCAAATGGATTTTCTTTCATAGCTTTGTCTTTATTTCAATGAATCTTATTCATATGAAATGATTATAATTACCTGAGAGACCAAACAGCTGTCAGTGCTGTTGTGTGTTTCTTAAAGACATGATTTAATTACAAAACAGAAACAGTAGAATTTCTTCTCAACAGGCTTTGCAACAGAAAAATGTTGAATGTGCTCGAGTTTATGCTGAGAACGCCATCAGGAAAAAAAACGAAGGTGTGAACTGGCTGCGCATGGCGTCCCGAGTTGATGCGGTGGCCTCTAAAGTCCAGACTGCCGTCACCATGAAGGGAGTGAGTCTCACCAACTGGATCAGCTCAACTTCTGTTTCACCCAGAAGTCTAGAATTTGACACTTAATTTTTATATTTTTGGTCAAAGTGTATAATATAAATGTTAAATTGATGTGATTTCCTGGTTTAGGTGACTAAAAACATGGGCCAGGTGACCAAAGCCCTGGACAAGGCTCTGAACTCCATGGATCTGCAGAAGGTTTCTGCAGTAATGGATAAGTTTGAGAGCCAGGTTCAGAACCTTGACGTCCACACCTCAGTGAGTCGCTGCAGTCTCCATCTGCTCTCATGCTTCAGAAACTCCCTCCCTAACCTCATCTGCTCCTACCTGCACCAGGTGATGGAGGACTCCATGAGCTCAGCCATGACGCTGACCACGCCCCAGGAGCAGGTGGATGACCTCATCCACCAAATAGCAGAAGAGGGAGGCCTGGAGGTGATGGACCAGCTGAACCAGCTTCCTGCTGGAGCGACGTCACTGGGCGGAGAGAGTTCCCGGAGCCAGGAGAAGGAGGACCAGCTGTCTCGGCGGTAAGTGTCACCTGTCTGACCAGGTAGATCTGTTTGAGATGAAACACCTGGTGAGGCCTGGCAGAGACCAAACCTGAAAAACATAAAAATCTAAACCCACATAAAGGAAGAAAACCAATGAACACATTAAGGTAAAGATGGGTCTAAATTACAGGTTGATGTTAATAAAAGCATTTACAAAAAAATGCAGATTAATTAATGGATTTAAATGTATTAAAAAAACACCAACTCCTTTGACTAGAAGTCTTTCTCCAGTTTGAGTCAGGCTTAGCAACCTGGAAGGTTTTAACCAGGATCAGAGTGAAAATTATCTCAATATCAGACCAGGTCAGCAACAGAGAATTATATCAGATTGGATGAACTGAAATGACTCAGGACAGTCGGTACAAAACGTTCAGAAATCACCTTTATCATGACTCAGTCATTCTTTAGATTTTATCTTGTTGGCAACGTTGCAGCAGCACACCTAACCTGTGCTGAAATCATGTGAACACTAAAGACTGATCCCCCACTGCTGGACAAGAGAATCATCGTTCAATATTGTTTGAAAATTTTCAATAAACTTTTTCTACTGTAGGATGTGTAGAAATATAAGTGCTGATGCATAATGATATCTATGATATGAGAGAGAAGAGAGGCCAGAGTGTAACAGCCATCTTATTCTATCCTAAAATGAAATGTGATGCCGAGTCCCCTGGAGTTTAAGTAAAATATCCCTAAGTCACTTTTACAAACAATTGTCCTCCGTCGTCTTCATTCTGGTTAATTTCCGTCCACTGGATCTTTCCTCCATTCTCTGGAAGTTTAGGAGTCTTTATGGGATCAGCAAGAACATCCAGGCCAGAAATCAGAAACATTACGAGACAACAAAGTTCACCCAGAAACATTCAGAGCGTCTGAATGCTAAAGGATCCACATCCCATTCTACTGCTAGGAACCTCCAGAAACTGGAGTCTGGTACTAAAAGGTTCTGCTAGGAGCCTCTGGATCAATCAGATCTCGACTAGATCTGATTCTTTATCTGTGAGAATCTGAGATTATAATCTCAGATTCTGAAGATTCTAATCTGAAGCTTCGGGTTCAGACTTCAGTTGAAGTCACAGGTTATGAATATTTCAGCCCACCAGAGGGCGCTGTGGTTCAACACAGTGAAGTATTTGAGCGAGATTTAGAATAAATAAATCTAGAATAACTAAAGTATTTCCTCAAATCTGCAATGGGAAATTTTGGGCTTTTTTGATCCAAGTGAAAGAAAATTATTCTGGGAACCTGAGAAATTATGCAACTGTTTCATTAAATATAATATCAATGACAAGTGAATTTATTTCAGTGATTTATTTGCAATATTCTCTATAGTGATTCATCTGAAATGCTTGTTTTTGATCATTTTAATGTTTTTGGTTTATAGTTGATAAAAACTCAAAATCAGTTTTACATCAAACCAATAAAAATCTTTTAGATCCAGAAAAACTGAAAAGTAAATACTCTGACATGTCCTGCCCGATGCTGCTCTGGGTTTGGACCAAATGGAACCGTACCAGAACCAACAGGACCCACAGTTCCTCAGATCTTCACTGATTAGAAACTTTAGCCTTCACTGGGAGACATATTCATGGACACATATTTTCAAATGAAAAAGCTGGACTTTGGATCTGGTCCTTTTCTTGTTACTCTTGGGTTCTGGAGTGGTTCTGTGAAGGTTGGAGCTCATGTTCTGAACCAAACCTTCTGGACTTCCTCCAAGCTGTTCAACTGGTTCTGCTTCTATGGGGTGCAGTCAGCCCTGCTGCTTCAGAACCTTTTTCTCACACAGCTCTTCCTTCCACTAAACTTTCCAGCAATCTTCATTCTGTGAACAGCCAGCCTGTTGTAGCCTTCCCTCCTTGTAGAAGGTGACAGTCAGCAGTCCTCTTCAGCACCCCCTGCTGTGAAAACTCCTTTAACTGTTTTTTCTGTCAGAATCATCCAGAAGGAAGAAACGGACGTTTCCTGAGAAGCAGAAAACAATTAGACTTAAGACCTGCCAGGGTTTATTTCTTACATCGATTCATTAATATTACAACTTTTCTGTTATGATTTGGTTTGTTTTTATTAAACTGTATATTGAGCAGCAGGAGTTTTAATTTAAACTGCTCTAATGATTTGAACTGAGCTCAGTTTTTCTGGATTTTTGCTGCATGTTTTTCTGCTGTCAGTTTGCTGAAAGGCAACTGATGTGTGAAATGTTTGTTTGCAGGTTGGCGGCTCTGAGGAACTGAAGGTGCTGCTGCATGGAGGAGCAGAACGGCAGCAACTAAATGTTTCGATTGAACTGTTCCTGCTGGGAGAACTTAATGAGTTTATTGATTTTCCTCCTTTGGCCTAAAAATAAACTACAGCAGCCAGGAATAGCATCAGCTTAACCTACTGGCTTCATCGGTATCTTCTTCACTCCAATCACAGGAATCTGGATGCAAATGTTGTAAAATATGTTTATATTGATGAGCTCAGCTGTTGATCTGCAGCGCGGTTCTCAGACCAGATGCTGAAAGCACTAGCAGGTTTATTCCTCTTCCCTCCTCAGACTCAGACAATCCTCCCATTTCTCTTCTTTGGGGTTTAGTTCAGTTTCTTTCCTGCGTTCAGATTTTCTGCTTTAAACGCCTTATGTTGGGACGCAGCTGCTTCTTCCTTCAGTGCCTAGAAAGAGCAGCCGGGTAGCCGGGAAGTTTTCCTCACTCAGAAATGTTTTTAATCGGTTTTAATAGTTAGCCGTCACAGGTGGAGTTCTGGCCCGTTTATGGATCAGAACCAGAACCAGGAAGTGCTCCAGATGATCCTCTGCAGCGTCTCCACCGGGGAGGTTCTGATCTGGTTGCAATCTGGTTCCGATCTGGTTTCTCTGTGATTCAGAGGGAAGTTTCTGCTGTTTTGTTGCTCATCTGTTTTAATAATGGAGGTTTTATTTAAACTGTTCAGCACTTTTTGTTTTCCATATTTATCTTGTAAAATAAAGTTCTGCCCTCTGTTGTCCGTCAGCTGTTTGTTTCTCCCATTTTGATAAAAATCCAGAAGCCGCAGACATTTTTCAGGCCCTGATTGGTTGGATTCTCCACAGTTTTAATTATAAATCTGATCCATTAACATTATCATGCATATCTTGAAGGATTATTCACATTTATTTTGCTTTTCAATTTAATCAGAGTGGAAAGTTCTCATTGATGGTTCATGATCTTTTATAATTCTGACATCACTCATAAAGGGAAAGCAAGAGAACATTTCTACTCTACCAACCTAACCCATCTGTGGTAAAATAACCCTCTTAAATATTTCAAATCTGATTTTTATCTCGTTACTTCAGACTGAAGTTGATTTTAATCTGTTTCCAAACTGTTTACTTCTTAAAAAAGGGAAAAACTGAAATGGATCTTGTTTTCTATTAAAAACAAGAGGATTAAAATACAACCAAGTCATAGAATCAGTGATTTATCTCAGGCTGACAAAAACGACAGTTGAAGTTTAACCTTATTAGAAACTATTTAACTCTAGAGATCACATTATATTTGATATAATGTGATCTCTAGATCACATTATATCACATTATGCAACTTATGAATCAAACTCCAAAACTAAAACCAACAGTTAAAAAAGCTTTAAATGTTTTAGAACCAAATCTTCCAACTAATGTCAGAAAACCTTGTGATGTTTTTAAAAAATGCTTTTTGTTCAACCGGATTCTACGGAGTCCCTAAGGGGACATGGAGAGAGAGAGAGAAAAAAAAATCCCAAGTTACTTTCTTGAGATCCTGAGAAACTAAGTTAAGATCCCGACTTAGTTTCTCGGGGATCCAATTCCTTCAACACTAAGCCCACATCTTCTTTTCTCACACGAAGTCCATGCTCTCTGCATTTAGGGTACATCTATCGGTAACCGTGAAGCTGTCCAGAGGACTGCAGCTGGTTAAGGAATTCAACCAAAACTGCCAAGTTGGAATAGGATTTGCGCCGAATGAGTCCCCACGCACTGAAAACTCTGTTCAGATGTCTCTCACTTATAAAGAAACCATGTCTGCTGTCAAGCACTGATTTGATGTGTTTATACTCAAGCCCAAGCTCGAAAAAAAAATCTATATATCTGTGTCTCCTCTATTGCTGTGATTATGTCGTTATGTACTGATCCTGATCCGGATAAAGTTTCTCGGGATTTCAAGAAAAAAAAAGTCGGGATATGGAGAAAAAAGTTGGGGTCTCTTTTCTCTCTCTCTCTCTCTCTCTCTCTCTCTCTCTCTCTCTCTCTCTCTCTCTCTCTCCATGTCCCCTTAGGGGCTCCATAGGATTCTCAGTGCGAATGAATGAATTCAGGAAAATCAGAATATTATTCTGATTAAAAATCAGATATAAACCAAAATAATTCTCAGTCATTTAAAACCAACCCCAACCCTTTATATTCTCATTTTTGTGTTTTAAAGACTGAAAAAGATTTCATTCTTGTAGGAAAATTTGAATTATTTTTGTGAACTTTCCTATTATCAGAATCAAGTTTATCCCTGTTTCTGTTTTTCATGCATGTTCAGCTTTAGAAAAAAAAAACTTCACTCAGCAAACATTCTGGTCCTGATCCAGCCTGCTGGGTCACTCCTCTGCGACCTTTGACCTCTTCATCTGCAACTTGAGACAGATCAAACATTTGCTTCATGAATATCCAGATGTTTCTGTAAACCAGAAGGATAATCTTCTTTTATGATCTGATCCGATTTATGTTTTCGCATCCACCAGAATAATGTGCAGTTGCGCCACTGTGCGCGTTCATGTTGGAGCGTCCCAGTTCTCCACTTCCTGCTTTAGCCCTGCCCCTTTTGGATCCTATTTCCGCCTTAAGTCCGCATCCAGGCAAACTGTTACCTACAATTCATTGCTGCATGTGACGTTTCTTTGTCTTTATTCAAAATTCAATGGAAATAGTCTGAAGAGGCACAAATCAGAAACAAAAAAGTTTGCTATAATAAACTGAGCAGAAAATAGAAGAAATTAAAAAGAATATTCAGAAACTGTGAGGAAAGTAAAACAATGTTACAAATGCAAGACGAATTTCAAATCTTAAATTAAGCTACTATTGGTATAAGATAAGGTTTTTGTGAGGTTGCAGAGTTTAAGCACTCTCTTAAATAAAATTATTTCACTTTAAAAATGGAGGTGATTTTTAGAAAACGGTTTTTGTGATTTGCTGCTTGTAACCTGAACACTGGGACGCAGATGTGCACTTTGACTGAGTGCAAACTTCACAGAGGGCCGTAGGGCGCAGCCTGAGGATTGGGCCAATGGGTGACGAACAAACTGATCCAGGAAGTGATTTCCAGAACTCTGACTTCTGACCTCTCAGTTCAGATCTGGCTTTGTTTCTTGCCCGGTCCCAATACTCGCGCTGCGCCCCACGCCCAGGGCCGGCCCAAAGCATAAGCATACTAAGCATCTGCTTATTGCTCCTCGGCCACTAGGGAGCCCCTTAGTGGAACTGATTTTTCCTGCATGTGTAACATTTTCTGTTTCACTTTCCTCACAGTTAGTGTGACTATTTTTATTTATTTATTTTTAACATATTAAACTTTTCTGTTACTTCTCATGCTATTTTCACTTTCTTTGAATTTTCAATAAAGATGAAAAACATAATTCCACTTTTTAACTCAAAATGTCACATGCAGCAATGAATTGTGGGTGATGCACTTCGCCGAAGTCCATCTGAATGCAGGTACACCTTTATACACTTTAACAGTTTCCCCTTTAACTCTGCTGAGCTGCACCTCACACTGATGGTTGTTTCTTTATCTAAAATTGAGTACTTACAAATTTTTCAAAACTGGAGTAAAGTCATCTGCAGCTTTAATAATAATAAAAAAGAATACAGAATATAACAGATAAACTGTTATAATTACAAATATATTGTGTTTCATAGTTATGTTTTAATCATAACTGCAATCCAAAAAGATAACAAGTTAAAATAAATTAAACTATGGATAATACAGGAAGTAGCTCCCCCTTACATTCTGGAGTGCAATGGTGCCATTTCGAAATAAGATATGGAACTGGCATCTGGTCTGTCCATATAAGAGGTCCAAAAAAGGCGGGGCTAAAGCCGGAAGTGGATAATTGGGCCGCACTAGGCACTGAAACCTTCAACAAGCATCTAAAGGGGCGGAACAAGGAAGGGAAAAGATTGGCGGGACCTGGCCTTCATCCTCCAGGACAAAGAGGAACCCCTACTGCTGAGGAGCCCCAGACTCTAAAAGAGGCTGAGCTCCATTACTGACCCCCCACCCCAACTGGTTGCTTCTCCCTTTGCAGAAGCTGCAAAAGAGGTGATGTACGGGTTAGAAGAGGCGTTCTTCTCTCAATGGCTGTTCCCAGACCCTCATGTTGGACAGACAGACGGACCGATGGACGGATGGATGGATTAAATAAAACAGGATGGAATCCAGATAGACGATTGTGCTGATAGAGGAGGATAAAAACATCTTTAATTGGTTTAATGTAGGACTGAACTCCACTTTGGTTTTTCCTCCATTATTTTCCTCAGCTGTAAATAAAGGGTGTTATGCCCCCCTCCACCCTAATCCCCTCCTTCTGTGGTCACATGACCGCCCCTGCTGACGGGGCGAGCAGTGACGCAGCGGCGCTCCATGGATTATGGACCATCAAGGTAGTCATGGTTAGGGTGGGAGAGCAGGAAGTTTCTTTAAAAAATGAAAGCATTAAGCCAATTAATGAGAATTTATTACACCTGAGGTATTAATCAAATATTATTTTGTTAGTGATTATTTATGTTTTTGACAGTATGTCTTTGCCATATAATAATATTTCTGTCTATGATGAAGGAAGAAAAACATCATTAGCATCTTATGCAGTAAAGGAAGTATATTTGTGTTTCTGTCAACTCGTTACTATGGTTACACCAAAGCTTTTCCCTCATTGATTGATCAAACCTCATGACACCTCCTTCTCCTTAAGCACTTCAATCTGTCTGAGCTTAGATAGTTTTTTAAATATTCAATTTCTTAACAGTGTTAGTTTGTAGTCAGATGAAAAATATTTTAATCTGTGATAGAAATCCTTCAGTGGAAAGAAAAGAAGGCATGAGACTGTTTTACATTTAATTGCCAAAATACTTGAATGTAATTTGCCAATGCAACAATAATATATCAAGATTATCATTTCAATACCTAGGTAGCTAAACTATAGTAATGAAAAACTTCCCCATTGTAATGACTTGCTAATTTAATCTCAGGTTGGAACCAGTTGAAAACATCGCCACCCAGTCCTGAACTGAAAGAACTAGTTGTGGTCTTAAAGAAGCAAATGTGAACTTTGGTAACTATTATCTAAAAACAACCAGGATGAATGCTGCATTAAAGCTGAATTTCTTGTAGATGATTGATCTAATTTTCTAAATGGATCATTGTGATCCAGTCTAAGTCTGGAAACTCATAATAATCCAGGTCAAAACTCGAAGATAACATCCCATAGTATGAACACAACATTCCTCCATCTAATCTAAGCTTTAATTTTTATTCACACAATCGAGGTCGTCGTAGGAGATATCAGACTTTTATTTTGGCATGTCTGAGCGGAAGTCTGCATCTTCCATTTGCCAGCTTGTCGTCACGTCTCGGCAGAAGGCTGCAGCGTCCGTTTTCATTATTTTTTCAATCGCTTTTCATCTTTCTAGAGAAAAAATGAGCGAAAGAGGCAAATCTGCGGTTCTTCCTTCAGACTGAAGACCAACCGGCCGGTTGTGGGTTGGATTCCCGGAGCTGCCGCGGTGCAATTGGGCTCCGTCAGGGCCGGACAGGGCGGGGTGATGCTTCGGGTCCGGTATAAAGGCGGCACGAAAATGGGAACCAGACAAGACGAGGAAGCGGCCGACGACGCGGAGCTTTTATCCCAAAGACAGGAATGAGAAGTTCGGCGTGCCGGCTGGTCCGGGCGGCGGTGTAGCTGTCTGCGGAGGGCCCTGGCCGGGCCGAAGCGTGTCTCTGCGGCGCCCCTCCGCCCTCTGGCCGCCACTGCGATGAGGACGCTTTTTACTCTGTATTTGCTCCTGATCGGCGGACCGAACCGGACCTGGGCCACCGGGAACCTGACCGTGGACAGCAGCACCGACACCAGCCGATCGAATTATACCGGCTACATCTCCATCGGGGACGGATCGACGCAGGAATTTGAGTTTCCGGAAAACACTGAAGGAGTGATCGTGATCTCCAGTCGGTACCGGGGCTCCAGCCGGAATCAGACGGTTAGGGTTCGGTCTCTGGATCCGGAGGTCCTTTCCGTCTTGAATGTGACGGCCGGCGGCCGGGAAGGACCAGCTGGCAGCTTCATCATCAGCATCCGTTCCGGGTTTCCGGGCCGGGCGCCGCTGCAGATCCAGCTGTTGGACCGGGACCGGGACACGGTTCCGGTTCTGATCGAGGAGAGGACGGAATATTTCATCAGAGTGGAGCCCAGCGAGGGCGACGCGGCCACCCGGCTGCTGCAGTCCGGGGGCCTGTCCCACTTCACGGAGAACCCTGTGCTGTTCGCCTTGCTGCCCCTCATCTTCGTCAACAAGTGTGCCTTCGGCTGCAAGGTGGAGGTGGAGGTGCTGCGGGCTCTGCTGCGCCGCCCGATGGCGCTGCTGCTGGGGGTGCTGGCCCAGTTCCTGGTCATGCCGCTGTACGCCTACTGCGCGTCCCGGCTACTGTCGCTGCCCACCGCGCTGTCCCTCGGCCTGGTCATCACCTGCTCCGCCCCGGGGGGCGGCGGCGGCTACCTTTACAGCCTGCTGCTGGGGGGCGACGTCACACTGGCCATCTCCATGACGCTGGTGTCCACGGTGGTGGCCACGGCGGCCATGCCTCTGTCCTCGGCTCTGTACGGCAAGCTGCTGGGCGTACACGCCGCCCTCCACGTCCCCTTCGTGAAGATCTTGGGCACCCTCCTCTTCATCGCCATCCCCATCTCCCTGGGCATGCTGATCAAGCTGCGACTCCCGGCCCTCACCCGCGTCCTGCTGGTGCTCATCCGGCCCTTCAGCGTCGTGCTGATGGTCGGTGGCATCTTCATGGCCTACCAGATGGGGTCGTCCATCCTGGCCAACGTGCAGCCCCAGATCGTGGCGGTCGGGGTGACGGTGCCTTTGCTGGGCCTCCTGGTCGGTGCCGGCCTGGCCAAAACCGCCGGCTTGGCTCTGCCGCAGAGGAAAACCGTGAGCATCGAGGTGGGCGTACAGAACAGCCTGCTGGCCCTGGCCGTCATGCAGCTGTCCTTCCGGCGGGTGGAGGCGGACTTTGCGTCCCAGGCGCCCTTCATCGTGGCGCTCAGCAGCACCTCGGAGATGCTCCTTATCGTCCTGGGCTCCTTCATCTGGCGGAGGCTCTGCTGTCCTCAGGAGTGACGGCTGATTGTAGCTGTAGAATGGACCTTTGGAAACCTGTGGACATCCGTCTGCCTTGTGGCGGCTCGGTTCCGGTCCACTCATCACTGTTGTACAGCGGACTGATCTTTTCTGCTTCTTTTAATGTCGTTTTTGGTATTTTTTCATGGAAACCAAAGGCCTTTTACCCCTGAGAGTTTTGTGTGTTGCTCCTTTTTCAGATCAGATTCTACTGTGAGCTTCTTCATGCTGATATTCCTCTGAAGACAGAACTTATTTTTCTACAAGATGGCTTTTTGTATTTCTAAAATCAGACTGAAAATGTATCATGTTTACAAGTGATCTATGTGTCTTAGCCTGTGAGGGGAAAATGGCTGCTTCAAGAGGAACACCCTTCAAGGAACATGATGATGTGATTATTTCCTTCAGAAAGTATTTGCCTCTGATTGTGTCCTGGATATTTCACATCCATGTACTTGAATATTTGAAAATGAAGAATAAAGTCCTTGTGAGAGCTTTAATTTCTCAGCTGTGTGTTTTGTTTCCAGGGTGCATTTATCACCAAGCTGAGGTTTTTCTCCTGGTGGTGAAACTTTCAGCAGCTCAGCATGAATCATCACCAATTGCTTCTTTAAAGTCGGCTTGTTACAACAAGCTGCAAACGGGCTGCAGAGCGAGCCATGCTAAAGTATTCACACTCCTGAACCTTTGCACTTTGTCATGCGCTGACCATAAGCTCTGATTGTTCTCAGGATTTTCTGCGACAGATCTGAAAAAGGTTTGTAACTTGTTTTACAAATAAAACATCTGGGTTTGTATTCATTCCCCTTACAACACCCATAAATAAAATTAGCTCCAATCAGTCAGATATTTTCAGGGCTGAAAGCTGAAAATTGTCAAATTATCATTTTCAAATAAATTACTTTTGTGCTTCAAAGTTTTTCCTCTGAAAACCGTTAAGTGTGTAAAAACGTGAAGTGAACTGGTCTGACATTCCTGAAACATGGAGCTGTTGAATAAAAAGGAAAGCTAATGAGGAAATGTGAGTTTACTAACTTGTTGCAACATGGGACAAGGTCCAGGTTTTATCTGAACAGTTTCACAGGGTCAAAGTTCACCAGTTTCACAGCAACACAGAAAACCTTCATCTGTAGGCTGGAGCTTAACACACTTTCATGGTGGGAAACAGAAATGTTTGCCTCTGTTTGGTTGCTTGAGCTCTCAGGAATGTTGCGCAGCTGTAAATCGTCCAAACAGCAGAAGCTTTAAAATGGCTGTTAGGGGAAGTCCAGCCCTCTGAGCTGCCAGCAGAAACAGGAAGAAGATCATGTGAGTCATCCTCCTCTGCTTTGAGTGCAGGATGATAAACATGAACAGTGGAGCCGTGTGTGACATACAGCAGCATCATTACAGTAAATAAATTGGCAGATTTATTTTTTAAACCTTTTTAAACCTCATTTATTTTTGAAAATTATATTTAAAGACATATGAAATTCAACCTGAAGAAACGTGAAAAACTGCATTTTATAAAAAAGTTAACTTGTCTTTGCAAAGAAATGAACAATACAAAATATTAATGTGGGTCCATTAAGATAACTTGTTTCAAACTATTTAATCAAATACAACAAGAACCATTTAGAACTAGATGTTTCTTGTTAGGCGTCTGCATCGCCGGTTGATGTGATTGACAGCTTGATTTGGAGATGTTTGGTTTTGAGCCATCTGCACTAACACTGATGAAGACTTGTGCAGTAGACCACAGAGTGCATTTTAATGGTAGTTTTAAAAAAAAAAGGTGCAGAGGACTGGAATTCCACAAGGCAGCTGTCTTGGTACAGTATTTTTTACAAATGATCTACCTTTTATGTTAAAACATGTAAAATTAACAATATATGCAGATGATACTAGTGTGTATGTATCTGCAAAATCATTATCTGGATTGACATTAATCTTAAACAATGAATTGGAAATTGCAGATCAATGGGTTTTAGATAATACATTTAGGTCAAATACATTAAAAACAAAACATTTAGAACTTGCTTCAAAGAAGTCTCTTAAATATGACAATAAATAACTCATTCATCAAACAACTAGCAGAATCTAAGTTACTTGGGGTCTTTTTGGGTCTTTTGTGGTGAAGACACACAGAAGCTGTTTCAGGTGTGGTGGTTGAGAGGTGGTGAAGAAAGACGCAGAGACCCAGGTTGTAGAAGAAAATGATGAATTTAATGAAGATGCTCAAAAACAGTCCAGATCAGGGAGCACGGCAGAGAGATTAGCACACAGCTAAATACCGGTAGCAACTGAAAACCTGAAGACGAAAACGAGAGCTAGACCAACACAGGACTCAACAGTTCAACTGTGAAGGTAAGCAGACCAACGATGAATGACGTAAACACAACGAGGACCCAACAAGAGACAAAGACAACAGGTGGGACTAAATACACAGGGAGGGTCATCAAGGAATGAGACACAGCTGGGAAGACGCAGAGACAACAGAGACTCAGGACAGAAACTGAACACAGAAAAACCTTAAAATAAATACACAGAAACACGGATCATGACAAGCAACTGTAAAGGGCACAGCTTTGGCTTGTATGTCCAAACTTTAATTATCGCTCAGATGGAATATTGTCACATAATATGGACAGGATAACATTGGTCATTTAGTATTGAATTGTTCTTACAGGACTAACATAAACACAATGTGTTTTAGTCTAAACTGGCTAAACGTCCATGACAGGATATTAGCTTCATTATCTCAACATGGAAAACTTTAAGATGCCAGAAGCCATGATTCTTCTTTGCTCCTTGAACAATTTAAGTTCATATGGAAATGTCACCAGACATGCAGTTGTAGGATGTTTTCAAATTCTCAGGCAAAAACTTAATTTCTCCTTGTCACTTTACCTGCAGAGCGATGACAGAGCGGCGCTCTCTACCATTAACTCTAATCAAAGCTGAAAAGAAGCTTTTAAAAAGAAAATTAAAAGCTTTTTTAGAAGAAATGTACCTATAACCGGAATGGTTAATTATTTTATACTTTATAAATTTATCAACATTTTGTATGTACTATAGCTAGTTTGCATTGATATGCTAAATCTGTCATATATTTGAGTGATTTCTATTGTATGATGTGTGTTTTTAATAATAGACACCAGGAAGAGCTGGGTGTAAATCCTAGCTAATGGAGATTCCAAGTAATAAACAATAAAGTAGATTTTTTTGTTGATTTTTACATGTCAGGACATAAAACACCAGCTTCAGTTCTCTTTAGTAGTGGAGAAGCAGTAAGTTAAAAACGGCTTCCCTAAAAGAGACCAAGTGGATGATCTTCATCAGTGTGAGCTGTTGCTGCTCATCCATCTGTGAAGGGTTAAAGAGAAGTTTCAGTTTTAATGGATAAAACCTCTTCCTTCTAGAAACAAGATGGCTGCCGGTCGTAGGTTAGCAGAGATCCATCCGGCTGAAGGACAAGACTTCAGAGACAATGTCCTCTGGACAGATGAGAAAAACTAGAGGTAGTTGTACATAATGTTTACAGGGAACCACATCAAGACAAACACCTCAAACAAACTGTCAAGCATGGTGGTGGAAGGTGGATGATGTGGGCTTTTCTTACACTCACATGTTCTGTGAACCCAACCATGAACCCTGCAGCATCCCAAGCTGTTCTACAGGACAATGGGAGCTAAAGCTTGGAGATGATTGGTCCATTCAAGGTTCAGGTTGTCATGATGCGTTAGTTGAAGAGGACACAAATGCAGAGGCAGTGAGTAGATTTGAAGATTTTAATGAAAAATATGAACAAAGACTTACAAAAACACATCAGAAACAAACAAAAGCACAAGGAACATGGCCAGGACTTAATGCAATGTGACGGGAGGAACCAGCAGCAGAAGTGTTTAAA
Source organism: Poecilia latipinna (assembly GCF_001443285.1). Taxonomy (NCBI): domain Eukaryota; kingdom Metazoa; phylum Chordata; class Actinopteri; order Cyprinodontiformes; family Poeciliidae; genus Poecilia; species Poecilia latipinna. The sequence continues at coordinate 24,082 of NW_015116244.1, forward strand.
TACTGGGACTGAATGTGGGACAGTGGAGCTGAGTTGACTCACCAGAGCACCAGAGACTAGGAAATAAATCTAATACCAAAGAATAACTAGACATAAGAAGCATAATAAAACTAGAATAACAAAGAATAACTACAGAAAAGAAATAAGTTAAATCATTAAAAAAGACTGAACTAAAATTAAACAGAAACAAAACTGATCTAATCAAAGAAACACAGAATAATAAAGAAACCTTAAAAACAACTGAAACAATGACCCAAGGTCTGAACACTGGTGTAATAAATAATGGCATCGTGTTGTTTGTTCTGTTTATATCTCTTTAGACTCGATCTGAATGATTTCAGGTCCTGGGAAGCATCGACTGCACCCAGCTGGCTGCACATCCCCTTCTATTTATTTCTCTATCCAGTACATTAGTGGTACAATAGGCAGATGGGCTTTTAAATATTCAAGAGGACTGGATAAATTAAGATGTCATGAGTTTCTTTTTGTAGCTTTTGTAAGAAGGTTTTCTGCTGCTTGAACATCTGCAGCATAGCCTGGTAGAAACCAGCACCTGGTGGACGTTTGCTTCACTCAACTTTCTCTACGTTTATTTGAATTTTCAGCCTGATTAGTGATAATTTTCTGTTTTGTACAAGTGGATTATCAGAAAACTTGAAGAAGTATTGAACAAAACCACGTTACAAGACGATTGGTTGCTAGAACCCAGGAGGTAACCGGCCTGGTTTCTGTTTCACCTGAGAACCAGAAAGTGAGGAGACATTGGGCGGGTCCTGTAGCATAAGCTGCTACGCCTTGTTGATAGTTGATAGTTCTGTTTTATACAAAGCGAGAATTTAACCCTAACCAACTCACTTATATTCAAAAACACACCTGCTTCATCTTTTATAACATTTCATACAGAAAATGCATATTAATGCATTTAGACCAAATGCTTGCTAATATCTGCAGTGATCAATCTATATACCAGATCTAAAGTGACAGTGTAAATTGAGAGTGCCAGATCATCTGTGGAAGAACAGAGAACAGCAAACTGGTGCTTATGTTCTGACTCCAAGAGGAACTATGCTGAGATGAAGCTGAAACTTTATTTATCAATGACATAATAATGTTGTTCTGCAGCTTCACTCAGATTTTAACCAGAACCCACAGAACAGATCACATAACTCCTGTTCTGGCCTCTCTGCTCTGGCTCCCGGTGTATTGTAGGACTCATTTTAAAATTTTGGTTTTAACTTGTAGAGCACTTCATGGTGAGGCTCCCAAATATATATTGGACCTTGTGAAGCCTCTCTGTCCGTTCAGGACTCTGAGCATTTCAGGTGGAGCCCCGAGGCTCTGGGACGTCTCCCTCTATCAATGGCTGCTCATTGGAGTCTTGAGCATTTAAAAAGTCTCAAGACTCCAAACTGGCTTTTGGTAAAATTTGTTCATTGATTTTAGATTCTTTTATTATTGATGTGTTTCCTTTTTTTGTAAAGCACTTTGTGATTTTTATGTCTGTGAAAGGTGCTATATAAATAAAGTTTACTTACTTATTTTGCCTCAGCAGTCAAACAGGAACCCGATTCTCTGCTCTGCAATGCAAAGCAACATAAACAAACATACAAAGCAATCTGTTGGTACAACAAGATATTCTAGGACAACTACCTGCAACTGATGAAGATTATCTGCTGCTAATAACCAGAGGAAATGGATCAGATGGTCTGTAGTCACACACCGAGTCCACGATCAATAAGGTTCAGAAATATCGGTCCAGTTTGTGGCGATGGTGCGCCAAAACTTTACCTGCCAAGCGCTTTTAAACTGGAAGAAGAAGAAGAAGAAGAAGAAGAAGAAGAAGAAGAAGAAGAAGAAGAAGAAGAAGAAGAAGAAGAAGAAGAAGAAGCTCTTTCCTGATTGGCTGCAGGTCCGACCAATGAGAGCATAAAGCGCCAAGAGGAAACATGGCGGATAGAGAATGTAGGAGCAAGACAAGTTAAACCAGAACTGTTTGTTTTTGGAACCAAAACCTTCTGTGACCCAGAATCGTCTCGGAACCGGGACCTTCTCTCCAGACATCATGTCCCTCCAGGCTTCCTGTGGGTCGCAGAAAAGGCCGCTCTGCTCCCTCCTCGGTGAGTTAATACAGCTGTGGCGGGTAAAGATAGTAATGTTCTGGTTATGAACCTAGTTAAAGCTTTAAACGCTCTATAAATACAACATAAACTGAATAAATCTAAACGGAGCTAAATATGACACTATTTTCTAGACTTCGCTTAAATATTGACGTTTATTCTTTTCAGCCTCACAGGGTGAAATATTACAGAGAAAATAAAAATTCTCTGCCCTGTTAAGATGCCAGTTTTTATGATATGGAAATGAGCTTCTAGGATGACCTTTAACTTGTAAAACTCAAATGAAACATTTTAGTTAACCTCAAATAAGCTAGAAGAAGAACCGAAGACGAGAGAAGAGAGGCTGACTGCAGCTTGAAGATCCTGAAATATTAAAGTAGATTCCAGCAGCAGAGCTGCAATGCTGCTTTTGAGCAGGACAATTTGTCCACAATTTTTAATTCTCTAATGAGCGGATGTAAACGTCCTGCCGCCTTTCTGCAGATTGAGGAAACAACTAGAAGCTTCTTGTCTTCCTCTGTGCTGAGGACAGAGTCCTGCCCCCATGGAGGAAGTTTGTCCCTGAAATGGTTTCTAGTTTTCTAGCAGAGTCAGAAACTTTCTCCTTAGTGATGTTTAGAGAATGTTTCAATATTTCTTGTTCTGCTTGGTCTCAGCTGGCCGCGGCTCAAAGAAACCAAAACGTGATGATGGTGAGCGGCTGCAGGAGGCCGCAGTCCAGCTGCTGGACCAGAACCAGAACCTCTGCAGCCTGTTCCAGGAGCTGCAGGTGAGTCATGGTCCATCTGACAGACAGGAAGTCTCTTCCTGCAGCAACCTTTAGATGTTTGATGTTTCCAGAACCCGGATCCATGCCGCATGATCTGCTTCCAGAATGTGGAGCAGAACCGAAAGCTGGAGCAGAACCAGGCAGCGTCTGATGCTGACTCTTTGAACGTTGCAGGACTGCTAGTGGGTGAGAATGTGCACAATGTCCATTTTTATTGTCTGACATGAAGGTCAGTGGAGATTAATTTATGTTTCATTAACAGAAATAATTTCAGAATTGTAAAAAATTATTTGAAATCCTCCTTCAGCGTCAGAAGTTTCCGTCCATCTCCTCAGTGTTTGGTCAGTTAGTTGCTTTCAGATCAGTGGTGTCAAAACTGGCTGGCCACAAAATGTGATACTTTTGGAATTAAAAATCAAAAACTAGTTTTAAATAGTGTTTTTCATTGTTTTTTTATATTTAAAAAAGGATTAAAGTATTGTGAGCCTTGTGGTAAATGGATCTGGAGTGTAGATCTAGATTGGCCTTTGGCTAGACCAGTTGCTTTCAGCCTAATTTCATGAATGGATGAACTAAAGTCTGCTGCTGAGTTAAAGTTGCTGCATGTTTCAGATTTATTCAAGTACGGTACTTCAGCAAGTATGTAAATGTAAAAAGACATACAAACTAAAAGACAAAGTATCAAAAGTAAAAAAATATAAAACAATAAAACATACCAAAAAGGACATCAACTACAAATCAACACATAATGGGAAGAGCATAGCAGTGTATGTCATTGTCTACCGACAGTTGCTATGAACACTAACAGTCAGGTGTGAGCCCCCCCACCGTGTCCTGCGTTAAAAAGACAAATTGCTGTAGGAACAAAGCAGAGCTTCTACCAGTTGGTTTATACTCCTGCTCCATGTTTCCATCTTTCAGAAGCCAGGAACTGGAACTTGGGATTTAAAGGCTGGGCGCCGTCAGCAGAACGGTTTTAATTTTTCCTGATGATCCGTTTATTGAACAGTTCTGTAAGTGAGCTTTGTTCAGCTCCTAATACTAAGATTTCCAAACCAACAGAGGAGAGAAAACGTCAATATATGATCTATAAACTAGGATCATCATAGACTTTGCAACCTGAAACTTTGCAAGCTTTCTTAGACAAAACAATCTTTGCTGGTACTTTTTTTTTTTCTTTGCAGGTTCTCTTAATGGCAGGTAAATTTTAACTTATTATCCAAAATAGTCCCAAAGCTATGATTGTTTCTGCATCCTATGAATTATCAAACAAAAAACAACCTGATAAATACAGTAAAATGTGTTAGACACATTTATGAGGGAAAATGTGATCATAAATGTAAAATATTTTCCATCAGCCGTCTGTGGTGCCTCCCGGGCCACTTTGGACGCCACAGTTCGACAGGAATGGACTCTTCCTCTCTGAGTGGCCTTTCAGTCCATGTTGGTCCAGGACTCGTTTCGTTCTCCAGGTCGTCAATCAATGATAGATTGATCAATGGGAACCAACTGATTTATTGATGATGCAGTTATATAACCAAGTAAAGATTATATGAATAGACCAATCAGAGGCTTTCAAAGACATTACATCATCTGGTTTCAGCTGCTGGTGGTCAATTCCAAAGGAAACGAGACCCAGATTAACGGATGACTCGCCTCCACACCAAGATAAGATGTTTGCCTCTCATTATTTTGCCCCTCCCCAACGTGTTGTCTGCTGCAGGGAATGAACTGAGGCGTCAGGCTGACCGACGAGGCGTCTCTGTCGGAGCCATCTCGGTGAAGACCATGTTGGACAAACTGGAGGAGATCGCTGGGAGACAGGAGGACAAACTGAGGCAGATGTTCACGTCTTCTCAGAGAGTGAGCGATGCACGACACTGTACCGGTACCGGTATCAGTGTACCCTTACATGTTAAGTTCATCTGACTCTGCTGCTGAGCTTTTCGATTTGTACCTGCTCCTGTTTTCTGGTTCTTCTTTGTGAAATCTGGGTCAGTTTTCCACCAGCAGCTTTGGGTCGTTTCTGTTGCAGATGTTCTGACAGGTTCTGTTCTTACCTGTCCTCTGCAGGTCCAGTTGCAGGTTTTGTTGGAGGCCAGCAAACTACTGCTTTGCCAAGGAGTTTTTTGCCCCAGGCTGCTGTGGGTGGAGTACCGAAGAGATCAGGTGATCGCACACCTGGCAGGGGTTCACTTCCTGCGGCTCAGATGCTTTTCTTCTTCACTTACATGTTTTTACAGTTCTGAATGTTTTTAGAACTTTATTCTTAAATGAAGATTAAAACAACCAAGGAGAGAGAACCTTGGGTCATGTGAATCTGGTAATCTGGAGTGTTTTCACTCTCTGCCAGCAGAAACTTTGTGTAAACCCTAACTGGACACTAAACCCGGGTATGTTGTGTTTTCAGAAGCATCCTCACCTGGAGCTGCTGTACTTACTTCACCTTTACAACATCCTCACTCTGGATTACATCATAGAATGGTGAGCTCTGTTTCTGGTTTGCTTCATGATGAAAGTTTGATGTTTCAGGAGCTGCTGATGCTGCCTGACCAGAAAGCATCTTGGTAACCTGAAGTCAGGCGCTGCCGTATTTCTGAGCACGATGAGAAGAGGTTTAACCTTTATTTTTCTGATTGGTTGTCAGATAAAAGGGAAGGTGTTCTGGGCCCAAGCCGCTGGATCTAATGTCCTCCTCACTTATTGGTACCAAAGGATCAGATGTTTAAGAGCCTAGAAATAAATTTGTTTTAGCTGCATTTTCAATAAAATAACTTCCTCGGGTTTCTACAGGGTTTAGTTCTGACTGAGACGATGGAAGGAGGAACTGATGGTCCACATGTTCTGGTTCTGCTATCCAAACAGGAGCCATGTTCAGTTTTCCATCATATTATGATCTAAATATCTCTAAACAAGGTTCTCAGAACCTGTGGGAGAGAAACACTCCCACAGCATCACTCCTCCTCCACTGTGCTTAACAATGAGCCTGAGGCGCTTTAACACAGAAGAACCTGAGCCTCACGCTAAGGTTTATCTGGCATAACTTGGCCGACCAATCAGCACACAGATGGAGTCTACTAGTTGCTATGGAGACCCCAGTGTGGAGGTTGTTGCAGTCATGGATCTGATGGAACAGACTCACCATGTCAGTGATGAACCTTTTAGATGCGTCTATAAATCCAAAGTCCTGCCCCTCCCTTTGTGTTCCAGTGATGACGCCGTCGCATCATGGCTGCCCGGTCAGTTAAAGGCTCTCTGCTGCTGGACGCCTCCGCAGGAGGAAGAGGAGACCAGACAAGTTCAACAGGACGTTTTATCCAGTAAGAGCATTTTTCTCCAGATTCCTCTGGAGGCGACTTGTTGCAACCCTGAAAGTAACATGAGTTCCTGCATTAAGCTAAACATGCAGCAGGACTCATTTTAACTTCACAGCCTTCCCTCATACTGAGCAAGCACACGGCGACAGTGGAGAGAAAAACTCCCTTTAACAGGAAGAAACCTCCGCTGGGTTCTGGTTCTGGTTCCAGCAGAACCAGAACCCGGCTCAGGACAGGTCATCTCTGCTCTAGATCAGCTCAGTGATGCTTCAAAAAGCTTTCTGGGGTTTGACTAACCGTTTGGTTCTGCTCTGAGGTTCTGATTGTTTATTGTGGTTCTGTTTGGACCTAAGGAGAGTCCAGCTGCCGGTTCCAGAGAGCCGCAGCTGAAGATGCGTCTCATGTGTTTCAGCTGTGGTTGGAGTCCTGGTGGCATCGCCGAGGAGGAGTTCAGTGCTGGACGAACTGCTTCACTGTGAGTCTGCTGCTGCGCCTGCTGCTGCGCATTTACTTTCTGACTGATTGCTAAGATTTGGCTGTCGTTGTTTTTAGGGCTTCTGGACATCAAGGAAGAGTGCAATGAAGGAGCAGAGCGATGGTTGGTTTCTTCTTCTTAAACTTCAGGTCTGTCTGCTCCTTGTAGACAGGATCAAAGTTCACGCTGCCCCCAGTCCAGAGTCAGACTCTTCCCAAGGCAGACAGGATAAAAAGTCACACCAGACGGTTCTGGGTCCTGGTGTCCTGTCCAGCTTTCACATTAAAAATCGTCATACGAACAAAATGGCGCAGAAATTCGGACATATAAAGTTGTGCCTACGCTCATAGGCACAACATACGGACCTTTCCTTTATAAGTCAGTTTGTGGAAAATAGAGCAGCTGCTGGTCTGCCTGTCACCCATAAATACATCTTAATGTGAATTAGAATAAATACCTGGAAGTCTGCTGCCACCTGAAGAAGTAACCATGGCAACGTCCTTCCTGCTGGCAGTATAGATATTTAAAATAATAACTATTATTTAAAATTTGCTTCATGGATCATAAGGTCACTTCACAAAAAATAAAAACATTGAATTGTAAAGAAAAAAAAATCCAAATAGAAAAAATAAATAAATAAAGAAATCCAAGTGGAAATGTTTGTTTGAACAGCAGAGCGTTGAGCCGGGATTAAAGACAGACGGAGAGACGTCTGGGGGGTGGGGGGGGGATGCGGACGTTGATTCTACATACAGGAATCGTGTGTGTAAGTTGCACATTTACATAATGGAGACGCTTTGTATTTATAAAGTTAGTGGCTCGACTGAAGGATGACTGTCTGTCCTGCAGCTGTTTGGTATGAGTTCACTGTGGTGGGCAGAGGCGCCGTATTCACCTTATTATTATTATTTTTATTTATTTTTTTATTGAATATACAGGAATAGTGATGACAAACTCACAGCAACACATCAAGAACAAATATTACAAAAAATAAATATCACAACTCCTACTGTTTACAAATCACAATTGGTTACAGGGGCTCGAACAAAATACTAAAATTATTGACAAATAAATAATAAATCAATAGAAATAATAAAAAGAAAAAATAAATAATAAAATAAATTAAGGGGCTACTAAATTAAAATCTTCCATTAACTGATGCAATTTTATTGCGTTTAGAATCTGCATCTTTTTCAGACAATTTTTAAACAGTTTGGGTAACACTTTATTTGAAGGGGGTTGAATAAGACTGACATAACTCCTGTCATGAACATGAATAAGCCTTCATGAATATTTATGACTGTTGTCATAAAGCGTCATTCGGTAAACTATGACACTTTTAATACAAAGTTGACATTATTCAAAATGTCTTCGTTATGACAACTTGACATTAACCAAGAAATCATTACTGATATAAATTTGTTATAAAAGTATTACTGATTGCACTTTAAAAATGAGGTAACTTTATGTTATTAAAGGTAAAGTTTAAACAGTAATGACTTACCCTAACCCTGACCCAATGCAGTATGTAGCAGTGTTAAAGCTACACACTGCAGCTTTAATTTCCTAAGTGAAATTAATGTAACTTGTATAAAAAAAATATTTTTATACATATTTGTTAAAACTGTCATGTTGTGACAGTATGGTATAGAGATAATCTGAAAAATGTATTTCATCTGCTTTCTGCCACTGCTGTCTAGAAACAATCAATCAGAGGCAGGAGGTGGGTTTTAGCACTGTCAATCACAATCTCACGTGGCTGCTAATCCTCCCTCCACTTGCTCTGTGCTATGCTGTAGCTAACGATAAGTTGTTTCTCCACCATTAGCACATTTAGCAGTGAGTGAATGAGGTTGATTGACAGCACTAAGACCCTCCCCCTGGTTCTGATTGGTTGTTTTGGTCAGAACAGTGCATTACTTTAACCAGTAATAGTAATTCAGGGACAAGGAGGAGGAGATTGATTGTTTTCACAGATTATCTGCCTCATAACAAACTGCTACAACATGGTGACAGCTTTAACAAATGGAGAAAACATATTTTTTATTAAAGTTATGTACTGCAACTTGAATAAAATGCATCTACATAGCATTTTTTGAGAAGTCTGGATTGCTTCATGTGTATTTTGCATGTTGCCTATGACTGTTGCTCGTGAGGAGAGACATTTCAGTATCTAAAACTAATAGAAAAAATGTAAGTAACCTACTTACATACTGGATGCAGACTGAATTTTAGTCTTGCATGTAAAATTCATGAGCAGTAAATATTGTGCTAATTATCAGTATTGGACCAAAGAAAGCAAGGCAGATGCAAGTCTTTGACATTGTGACCCTTTTTATGGGTCAAATAGATTCAAGAAATTGTAACAGCAGCTGTGTGAGGGGGGGCCCTATCTAATTTTCTTGTCAGGGGACCAAAGATTCCTGGCAGCGCCCCTGACTACTGGTAGGGTGTGCTGTGGTGGTGCAGGGGTTAAGCACAACCCACATATGGAGGCCTTAGTCCTCAATACGGCCTGGCGACCTTTGCTGCACAGTTTCCCTCTTCTCTCATTACCTAATTTTCCTGTCAATTCACTATCAAATAAAAGCCATTAGAGCTAATAAAACCTTTAAAAAAATAATACTGGTAGTCAATAATCCCCAAATTAACTTTAAAAAAACATTAGATGTCACTTGAATCTACAAAAACACTAACACAAGTTGCAGTTTGAATCTACTTGTATTTCAAAACAAGATCATCATCAAACAGCACTGACAGCAACATACAACAAAGATCATACAGTATGTATGATACGGCTCACCTTGATGCAGCTACTGATGGACCTGTGATCGTCTCCACACCTGATCTCCTTAATAATCAAACCTGTTGGAGTCAATCTGCTGATCAATCCTGTTTTCTCTTCAGTGAGAATGAAATGAGCCATAGATGCATTCAGATGATGTGTTACATCTTTGAGACACAAACTGAGGAAATTATTATTTGCATTGGTGTGAGGTTTTACCATAATTTTTATTTTCTTTATTTTGTGTGTGTGTTAGGTTATTGTCTGGGGATAAATGCGGTTCAGTTTCATAGTTTACATTTAAACAATAAAAATTAAAGTTATGATGAACATCGGGTTTGATTCTTCTTGGTCTAAATAATTGAATTTAGTCAGGTTTCAGTGTGTTTAGATGAGTTTTGGCGATTTGTAGTTTATTGTCCACAGAAAAAGTTTGCGTGGCTACCATACATTTTCACGGCAAATTTTTACGCAAACTTTTCTTAAAAGTTTTGTTAGCTCTTGTTGCCTTTATTTGAAAGCACCCCGACAGGCAAGAGGGTAATGAGAGAGGGGGAAGACATGCGGCAAATGTTGCTAGGCCAGGAATCGAACCTGCGACCACCACCACGAGGACTAAGGTCTCCTATGTGGGTCATGCTTTGCACCTGCGCCACCACAGCGCCCCACCATGTTCATTTTTATATATGCTGGCTTGTGCGTAAAATATGATGGCACTGCACATTTTTTGTGCGTACGCCACTTTATACATGAGGGCCCTGGCGTCCTCCCAGTGGGACGTCCCTGGAAAACCTGGAGACATCCTGGAGGCATTCTATGTTCTCCAGGTTTGGTTCTATGTAGGTCTGCACCAAATGAAGTTTTTTGGCCGATCGTAGATTACAGATCGTTAAAAGCCTGACCTACCAATTCCAATTTTGTCCATATCAAGTCTGAAATGTTGCTGAATATAGCAAGAAAGTCTTTGAGTTGGTAAGAGTGGGGCAACTATTGTTACTGCAGACCTGACCTGGTGGGTTGGGCTAACAGTCCAACCTCTCACTGCAGAGCAGAAGAGGACAGTGGTTGAGTTTTAAACCTTTGCCAAAAGATCGGTGGATGAGATTGGCTTGACATGTAAGCATCGACCAATCACCACTGAGCTCTCAAAATTAAATAAATCAGCGCCAATAAATCGGTGCACTTCTAGTTCTGTTTTTGTCCAGGTTTGGTTCTATGCTCTTCTGTTTTGTGTGTCCTGCAGGATTCAGACTCTTGATGCTTCACTATGTGGAGGTTCGGTGTCACCAGAAGCTCTTCAGCAGTTCTTTGCTCACTGCCTGACTCAGATTTTCACCTGGAATCCTCAACTGACAGGTAGCATTAGCGTTAGCAGTAGCATTAGCAGTGACGGTGGGTTAGGGTTAGGCGTTAGCCATAGCGTTGGTGTCTGGTACGATGACAGGATGAATTCCTCTGATCCACCCTGAAACTTGTTTTAATAAATTGTTGTTTGTCGTCAGTGTCGGACGCTGTGACCTCGCAGCATGACTGGACTGTTGCTAAAGCCGGCCGCTGTCTGACCTCGCTTTGCTGCAAGGTAAATGATTTCTACCAACTCAGCTGTCTGGAAAACTCTGGAATGACATGTTTGAATCGTTTGTCACTTTATCAGGCCTGGAATGTAAGCATTGCAACTCTGTGTCTGGTGCTGAAAGGAAGTAGTAAACGTTAAATGTGGCATCATATTTGGAGCCATCTCCGCTGTTCACTGCCATGATTTTCCTGATGATTTGTGGAGGATGCATGCATTAGGATGTCTCCTGTCTGTGGCAGCTGGCTGCGATCTTCAGCGTGGAGCAGCTGCTGCATCACCTGCAGCAGGTTCTGGAAACGCACGAGGTCAACTGGAAACACGTCTTGGTCTTTGTCTCCACCCTGCTGGTTTACGACCAGGCGGCCCAGTCCAGTCTCAGCGGTAAACCCGGTTTCTATGAAAGCTACACTGATCTCATTCATCCGTCCATTTTCTTTACACCCTTGTCCCTTAGTGGGGTCAGGAGGGTTGCTGCTGCCTCTCCAGCTAACATTTCGGGCGAGAGGCAGGGTCACCTGGACAGGTCACCAGTCTGTCGCAGGGCAACACAGAGACACACAACCATGCACACACACACTCACACCTAGGGGCAATTTGGAGAGGCCAATTAACCTGATAGTCATGTTTTTGGACTGTGGGAGGAAACCAGAGAACCCGGAGAAAACCCACACATGCACAGGGAGAACATGCAGACTCCATGCAGAAAGACCGGGGCCGGGAATCGAACCCAGAACCTTCTTGCTGCAAGGCAACAGCTCTACCAACTGCACCACTGTGCAGTTGGTAGAGATCTCATTCAAAATATTCCAAACCATAAACAATTACTTAACTAAATTTAAACAAATGCCATGTAATTTCCTGACTGTTGGTTCTGCTCAATATACTGAAAATTTATCCCAGAAACACAATAACCTTCATGTTGAAAGAACTGCAGCTTATCTCCTTTCATGCTCTCTGACCGGAATATATTTGCTGACTCATGTTTAGAGAAGCATTGACATTTTAAAATCACTAAACTACAGTGAAGTTGCTGCTTTGTTAAAACGCACAAACATTTTTGGTAAAACCTTGTTGCTCAGATTTAAATATTTTGTAAACTTTCAGCTGGCCTGGGGTGAGGGTAAGTCACGATGCCATTAACAAATGAATCGAGAATTGGTTATTGCTGCTACGCCGATAAGCGATATTTACCGGTTTCTTCACTTCTCTGCTTAACATCCCATAATCCTTTGCTGCATCACTGTCACATGATCACATGGCCAGCCCCCCTTGGGCGGCAGGTCAGACCGGTTGAAGCGACGAAGCTAATGGCGAGCTGCGTCTGTTTCTGCCAGAAGCGTTGTGCCGCCTGCTGAGCTCGGCGTTCGGAGGCTACGATCTGGAGAAGCTGATCACCGCCTTCCTGCTGGCCCGGCAGGGGGCTCTAGAGGGCGCCGGCGTGTTTCCATCCTACACCGACTGGTTCAAGGTTTCAGCTTCACTAGTTTTGTCTGGTTTTAACAACAACTTGTATATGAACATTTCTTTTAAAGAGTAAAATTTATTAAATTTATCTTCGTTGCTTCCAGATGTCGTTCGGCGGACGCTCTGGTTTCCACGCTGGCAGTAAGAAGTCTCTGGTGTTCCTGCTGAAGTTCCTGTCTGACCTCGTGCCCTTTGAACCTCCTCAGTACTTAAAGGTGAAATCATTTAGCTGCAGGTTGAATGAACAGAGCACATTTATTCACATTAGTTATTTTATTTATTTGGAGGCAGCAGGAAGTGGGAGTCGTCCTCACATTTAATGTCTGTTGAATTTTGAACATATTGAGGTGATTAAAACCAGGCTTTATTTTCCCATCAATAAATATTAAACAGCCTCCATTGGAGGTGGGGAAAAAAATCACAAAATGTCAATTTTCAGGAAAATCAGGATCAAGATTTTATATCGATTCTCTTGTAAATAACAACTTTACATAGGCCAAAGTTTGTTTCTAAGCAATGACAAAAAACGTCATGTTTCAGATCTGAAACCATTCAAATTTGAAGCAGTTCTAAAAAATAATTACATATTTTTATAATTTAAAATGTTTAAAATTCTAAAAAATCTAAATGACTGAAGTCTGAGTTCATAAAGGTGTAAATGTACCAACCGTAGCAGTAATTAGTGAAACATTCATTTAAACCTATTTGTGGCGTTTGCTCATGTACTAGGGTGACCTTTGACCTTTCATAGCTGACAGTTATCTTTTTATACCAGGTTCATATTCTTCACCCTCCGTTTGTGCCTCCAAAACACCGCAGCCTCCTGATGGAGTACGTCACGCTGGCGAAGACCCGGCTGGCCGACCTGCAGGTGGCAGGATGAGTTTGAGCTGAAATGTTTCATCTGAAGGTCATTTTAATAAACAGAACTATTATTCTGTGTTTGTGCAGGAGTCGGTGGAGGACATGGGTTTATATGAAGATGTTTCTGCTGCCGGTGCTTCACTTCAGGTACTTCCAGCCAGCAGGATCCTGAACTATTGATGTGAATCGCTCACATTAACACCACGAGGTTCTCCTTAGCAGAGCGGCGTCTCCATCAATCCCCAGCTGGTGTTTCTTATTAAACTTACTCCCTTTGTATTTTATGTTGGTGGCATCAACCACAAAAAGGTTAGTTTTAGGTCAATTTTATTTAGCCTCCCTGCTTTCAGTCTGTAGATCTTTGTGACTTGAACTTTTCTGAAAAGTGTGGCCAGCCCTGCTGCAAAGTCAAACACACAACTGGTAAAAGAAGTCCACCGTTCTGTCTCACTTTGTATTTAATGTGTCTGTACTAGGGCTGTCAACTTTAACGCGCTGTTGCATGCAATTAATCTGAATTTATCACATCATGCAGATTAATCAACTATTTCAGCTAAAAAGCCTCTTTTAGGCTGACGAGTTATCATCGTTACGATTTGACGAACGGCAGCGAAAGGTGAACATTTTTTGTGACAGCAACAAAGATGAACGTTCTTCAACTTATGCGGCTGCTGGCCTGGGTTTGCATATCTGCGTGTGCAAGACAAAATTTCGGATGTGTGAATTACCCCAGTCGCTTTGCTGCATGAGGACAAACGACTGTCGCCTCATCGCAGAAGTTTCAGGAAATGAACAGAAAGGAACTTTTCAAAATTAATGTTTAGAACAAAATGGCTTCTTTTGAACCTTCCTGAAAATTAAAACCTGAGAATTTTCAGACACGTCTGGTTTGAGATATTAAAGCATTTTTTGAATATGGGCATAATGTGGGCAGCTTCCCAGGACGGCATCAGGAACTAGAAAATTAAATATCTCTCACCAGTTGGGCCCTGAACAACTTTTCTACTACTTTTTTTTTTTTTAATCAGGAGATTATACATTTGTTGACAGTACATACATTTTGCAAAACTTATATAACTTCTCCGAATTTTTTTCCTTTAATGAACATAAATTACCATACTGACATAACAAAAAAGAGAAAAAATAAATACAAATAAATAAATAAAATTTAAAAGGGGGCTGGCATTGTGGAGCTAAAAGGTAATTATATTTTTCCTATCTTTTTAAACTTAGTCACATGACTAAGTTTAAACGTTGAATAAATGTTTAAACTGTTATTCAATGTCTTCATGATGCATCATTCTATGCAGGATGACGGCAGAGATTTGAGGTACTCCACAAGACTGAGTGTCCATTTTGCTGAACTGCCCCTCACTATTAATGAAATTTGTTCTACCTTCAAAAATGTTCTGACAGTATTAAGCCATTGTGATGTAGAAGGAGGCGTTGGAGTAAAATGCAGCGTCTGGTGAGAAGAGAACAGAAAGCAAACATCTCCCCCTGCTGGGGGGGCAGGTTAGTGGTGGTCACTGGAAAAAATGGCAATTAGTGGAAAACTTTGGATTTGGATTCTAAAATCTCCTGAGAGTATAGAGAAGATATTACTCCAAATTTTATGTAAACTTGGGCAGAAGAAAAACAAATGACTTAAGTTGCAAGGCCAGGTCCGTCACCGTCACACTGGACTGGAATCCAAGGGAAAATTTTAGCTAGACGAGAATTTGAGAAGTAGACTATTTATTACTTTAAACTGTACAAGCTGTAATCTGGCACATGGTGTACTTTGACGTATACTGAGAATAACTTTATCCCACCATGAATCAACTTTGCTACTACTTGTATGACTGTAATGGAGGAAGTTTCTGCTGGTTGCAGCTGGGAGACTTTACCTGCTTTAAGTCAGGTGATTGGTTGGCGTGCAGCAGGGGGAGGGGCTTGTCCAGGGCAACTACCTCAGCTGCATACATATTTATATTTCAAGCTTACAAAGTTAGGGGATTAATCACAGATTCTATTAATTTTTGATGGAATCTGTTATAACTTTTGATTTACCAATCACCTCCTTAAAACAATCATCTTTAAACATTAAAGACATTAAACGTCGTTGTTCTTTATTGCCTGCAAGTGAAAATGCAGAACATTAACATTTTGTTCAAATAAAATCACATACCTATTTTCAAACTTTAATTCTCTGTCACATAACATTCACACTTTAACTTGCTAACTCTGGCTGTTTCACAGTGACAGTATTGCTTTTTTTAAATGTTACGTTTTCTATATGCCATCATTTGTAATTTGCCCCCGTTGTCTCTCTTTGGCTGCCTTCTATTGACGAAGGCTTTTATGCTGTCACATAACTCAGAGCTAAGTTGACTCAGAGTTGAGTTACTTCTTGTTCTGATCAGAGTGGCGTAGGTTTATTCACAGGAACTGAATCCTGTTTTCTGTCTTATAGCTGATTAACAGGTTGCTGCTCTGCAAGCGTCTCCATCAGGTTAAAGCAGGAAATCATCTAGATCAGGTGTCACTAGAGCTAGAAATGCTGGTCTAGATGGTCTGTCACCTCTCAGTGGCACATGGTGTACTTTGACGTATACTGAGACTTTCAGTATACGTTGGTTTTATTAACATGAGAAGCTAACAAATTGTTTCATTGCAGTAAAAACTCTAAAGAACATCATCACATCTGCAACAAAAGCTTTAGTTGTAATAAATTGTATGTTAATGTTTTCCCACTCAGAGCCAGGCTGCACAGGATGTGGAGAAAGCTGTGTGTCTGTTTGAGAGCAGCAGCAGGATCCCTGCAACAGTCATGGAGGCCAGGTGAGTCACCTGTGCTATAGATATTATGCTAATTATTTATTATTGAGTATTTTATTTGAGCAGACCTCATTGTCAGAGGTTTGTCCTAAAACTGTTAAAAGGAGAAAAACACTGCAGGAAACATAGAGCCACTTTTCCATACTAAGTTATTATTATTATCGACAGTTGATTGGAATTATTGAACATTCAGAATAGCACAAATATCATTAAAGTTGTTTTATGTTGTTTCCTTAATGGTTAAAAAAAGATCATTAATTCAGTTTGTTTCAGTCCCAGGTACAATATTTTAACAACCAAGATTAACCATAGCAATAAAAATACAGAGTATTTATCGACATGGTGGATTAGATCGCAGTCCCACTGCAGAAGCCTTTAAACCGTCACCGGTTGCCATGATTACCCACAGTAACCATGGCAACAACTCTGCTTTTGCACCGAGTCCTTCTAAAAGGCACAGCTCTAAAACCTTAATGAAGTTTTCCTAAAACTGTAAATTTTCATGGAAAATGGAATTTAATGTACAAAAGATGAATGAAATCCGAACATTTCTGCCTGTTGTAGTCACAGCGTTTACTCTGACTGCAGGGAGTTTCATGCCGTTCTAGATCAATTTTACCGGCTGGGAGAAATAAGAACCGATTCCAGTTGGTCATAACAATCAGCTGATCGGCTGCAGTCATGATTCCTGCAGCAGGTCAGACTGACGACCAGAAGCTGCAGCTGGAGATCTGACTAGAACCAGGAGGGTAGAGACACCATCCGGTTCTACATCATCTAGTTCTACATCATCTAGTTCTACACCACCTGGTTCTACACCACCCGGTTCTACACCACCCGGTTCTACATCATCTAGTTCTACATCATCTAGTTCTACACCACCTGGTTCTACACCACCTGGTTCTACACCATCTAGTTCTACACCACCTGGTTCTACACCACCGGGTTCTACATCACCTGGTTCTACGCCACCGGGTTCTACACCATCTAGTTCTACACCACCCGGTTTTACACCATCTAGTTCTACACCACCCGGTTCTACATCATGTAGTTCTACATCATCTAGTTCTACACCACCCAGTTCTACATCATCTAGTTCTACA
>NW_015116244.1:45368-49816 GCF_001443285.1 Poecilia latipinna
ATCTAGTTCTACACCACCCAGTTCTACATCATGTAGTTCCACACCACCCAGTTCTACATCATCTAGTTCTACACCACCCAGTTCTACATCATGTAGTTCCACACCACCCGGTTCTACATCATCTAGTTCTACACCACACCCTTTATAAATCACTGAACGGACTAAAGATCTCCTGCTGGATCAACCTGCTGGTTCTGGTTCTGCTCTGCAGTCGGAACCAAACATGGAGAAACTGCATTCAGCTTCTATGCACCACAGATCTGGAACAAACCTCCAGAAAACTGTAAAGCAGCCGAAACCCTGAGTTCTTTTAAACTCAGATTAAAATCTGGTTAGAGTTGCTATGGAAACATTATAAAAAAACTGATAAAGTTTCTGATGTGTGAAAATGTTCAGTTGTGTTTCTGTTTTCATGATGTAATGAACTTTGAATTGCCTTCTTGCTGAAATGTGGGACAAATAAACTCGGCTGATGATCCCTCCACACGAGATTAGAACATGGAAACATCGCAGCCAGACGTAGAAAAACTGAACTCTGTGTGATCAGAAATGTTGGATCACACAGAACCAGCTCCTGTAAAGTGGATTATTCCCATCAACCAGAATTAAAGATGGATAACTTATATTCATAGATCTGTTTGACCCAATTACTACAGACAAAAACGGCGACACTGCAAAGCAGTGGGATTTAAATTATTCTGTGATAAATATTTATTATTAAAGTTTTTATGTTCACAGAATGAAAACGCAGCAGTTCATGGAAAGGTTTTATCTTCGTAGTTAGAAATCTGAGCTGAACTCGATACAGTCGGATCCTTGAAGCTTCCATGGAGCGATTTAAAAACCTCTGTGTCATTCTGACCTTTGACCTGACCAACACAGGCAGACTAAAACATAATAAAGTTATGAAGCGTTAACATCAAATGATTCGAGACAAAGTGACAGGTTTCCTCTCTTCCTCTCGGTGAAGGCAGATGCTTCTTCCCTCTGCTCCCTCCCTGCCCTTGCCTGCCCTGCTTCCTCTGTTTTTGTCCCGTCTTTTTCTCTTTTTCTATATTTTTGGAGCCTTTCTTTGCACGTCATCCAAATCTACAAATTATGGATCTGGTTAACCGATCTTTCAATGCAATGGATCAAATTTTCTTGACGAGAAGTCTGAGCACAGGAGAGCCTCTTGTCCTGCGGGGACACACCCGGCGGGATTCACCTGGATTTATTCATGATAACAGGATTTCTGCTGTTCGGAGCTTGTGGATTCCTGGCTTATTGACAAATTTGTGACGGACTTGGCCGAACTGGCGAACACTCAGACTGTTGGTGTGGACAGAGACGCAAGTTGGATGCGAGTCTTGCTGAGACTCGCAGCCCAGCTGAGGACTCAAAAACTCACTAACGGGATGGAATCAATTTTGGAGAAGTTGCTAGTTTCGGCTCAGTGGAACGACCAAACTAATTTGGATGATTGGGAACTGAGATGTATCGGAGAGACTTTAGGGAAGATTGAAATTTATAATCTTCCCGACCTAAGACGTTCTGTTTCTGAATTGGCCTTGGAAGGGCTGCATATTTCTAATCTCCTTGAAGAAACATAACGCTCCTTCCCACCTCACCCCTCCCTGGTGTCCATGCAGCTGTGGCGCTGAGCGCTCCTAAGGACATTCCTTGATAACAACACCTTATCGGACTTTGCCGGGAGGCTCAGCAACGTGGCTTCATGGCCCTGTGACGTCACCACCTTCATTCATGTCTTTGTTTTTGCCCTTTGTTTTGTCTGAATGTTGCCATTTGCCCTAATGTGTCCTTTCGTCTTTGTCCTTTGGTTTGTTATTTTGTTTGTATTTCCTTTTAATTCATGTAAATCACTTTGAATTGCCTTGTTGCTGAAAATGTGCTATATAAATAAAATTACCTTACCTTAAAATCTCCTGCCAGCTAAAGCTAAAATTCCAGAATACTGAACGGAGTTTTTCCCTCCACAGCATTTTCCGGAGGCCGTACTTTCTGACCAGGTTCCTTCCTGCGCTGCTGAAGCCTAGAGTGGTGAGAACTTTCTGCGTGTTTGTCAGAGTGGTGAGAACTTTCTGCGTGTTTGTCAGAGTGGTGAGAATTTTCACTGGGGTTGAGCAGATTTTTCTCATCCTTTCAGCTTCCTCTCGAAGCCGATGCTCAGATGAACTTCATTGAAGCTCTGAAACAGTGAGTTCTGCTTTTTCTTCACTGGCTGATGATCTGGCGTTTCTCCTCATGAAAGTTGAAGATTCCCAGCAGTCAAACTGGTTTGTTGTGTGCAGAGCAGAGAAGATCCCAGCTGCCCAGTATTCCCAGTATGTGGAGTCCTGTCAGAAGCGACGGCAGCAGAGTGGTAAACGATAAAATTTATTCTTTAAACCTTCATTCCAATCACGGCATCAATTCAGGTGTAAATATTTAGGATTAGAAGTAATAATCATAAATTAAGTTCAGTAAATTTGGATGAAATCTTTTTCTTTAAATGTTCAGAGATGATTTGATGCTGAGTTTCTTAGATTGGGTTTGATTTTCCCAACAGTTTATTAATTAATCAACTTCCAGCGCTGACTAGATCCGCAGCTCATAGATCCGCAGCTCATAGATCCGCAGCTCATAGACCTGCTGTGATGTTTCAGGAAGCCCTCGGCGACCCGGAGCCCCGCTGACCGTTCTGCAGGAGCAACTGCAGGAATTCACCGAACTGCTGGCAGCAGGACGGGACCCAGGTTCTGTTCCTTTAACCCGGTTCTGTTCCTTTAACCCGGTTCTGTTCCTTTAACCCGGTTCTGTTCTCTCAGAGTCATTGGCCCAGCTGTCCAGGGTTTCTCACACCCTGAGTGTCGTCTTTCCCGGTTCTGATGACCCTGTTGGACCGGCCGCCGCCCCCTCGCTGCCCGAGCTCCATCTGAAGGTAAACCCGATTCTGATTCTGGTTCTGATTCTGGACCAGGTTGGGTCTGTGGTTCTGAAGTGTTTGTGTTGTGATCTTCAGGTTGTTGATTTAATTCTGCAAAGTTTCTGTCAGAGTCTGCTGGTTGCTTCCAGAGGAAATCCTCCCAACAGGTGACTTCCTGTGACTTTCACATTAAAAACTTTATTTACTGCAAATTGCTGCTTGAAGTGATTATTGGCAGATGATTGATCTGCAGTGATATTGTCCTAATAGTTTTCTGTCAATGTGTCAGAAACTACATGAGGTTAGAATTAATCCTATTTAATAAGAATCGTTTCTGTTAATGTGGAAAAGCAGCATCGATCAGAAATGTTCAATTTCTGATCAGAAATTCCTTTTTTTTTTCTGATTTGTTTCTGTTTTCAGACAGAGTTTGTGGGGCAGCAGGTTCGTCTGTGTGCTGCTCGATAACCGGCAGGTTCTCTCCAGCGTAATCCACAGACTGAAGGATCTGTTTCACCAACAGGTACCGTAATCCAGATTACAGCTCAGCCAGATTGCCACCGACAAATGAATGTCTCACAAAGTTAATTTAGACAAAACTAATTCACAACAAAAATTGTCCCAGAATCAAATGAAGACGTTTCATGAAAAATAGTTGAATCAGTTGAGCTGTAAAAACAGACTGGCTTCATCAGGTTCACTTTAATCTAGTAACAGTTTTCTATCGAACTAGCTGCAGAGATTAACCCCTTAGCTGCCTTAACGACGCCGGCGTCCTTGACGGTTGCCATGGGAACCTTGTCATGGTGGCAGTTAAAGGGTTAACCCCGTCTTCTGTCCTCAGGCAGCTTCTCTGAGACCGGCCCACATCCTGGGCCTGGCAGCCTTCATCGTCCACCTGCAGGCGGCCCAGCCTGGTCCGGTTCCGGTAGCAGAGGCTCTGGGTTTGGCCGTGTTGAGCAGCAGTCGGACCAGCATGCTCTTCTCTGTCAGGTTAGATGGTCTGGAAACCAGTGAAACCAATAAACCTCCCAGTTTACATCCTGGATATTAAAGCAGCTCTCTCTGTCCAACGTGTCTCTGTCCCCAGGCTGGCTGTGGCTGCTGTGTCCTACGGACTCTGCAGAGGACACTCTGCGTCTCCACAGCGACTGCAGGACTTTGTCCCCAAGAGCCTCTACAAAAAGGTTCTCTCTCTCTCCGTCTGTCTCTCTCTCTCTCTGTCTCTCCCTCTCTCTCTCTTTCTGTCTGTCTCTCTCTGTCTGTCTCTCTTTCTGTCTGCCTCTCTCTGTCTCTCCCTCTCTCTCTCTCTCTGTCTGTCTCTCTTTCTGTCTGCCTCTCTCTGTCTGTCTCTCCCTCTCTCTCTCTTTCTGTCTGTCTCTCTCTGTCTGTCTCTCTTTCTGTCTGCCTCTCTCTGTCTCTCCCTCTCTCTCTCTCTCTGTCTGTCTCTCTTTCTGTCTGCCTCTCTCTGTCTGTCTCTCTCTCTCTCTGTCTCTCCCTCTCTCTCTCTTTCTGTCTGTCTCTCTCTCTCTCTCTGTCTGTC
>NW_015116244.1:52800-72103 GCF_001443285.1 Poecilia latipinna
TGTCTCTCTTTCTGTCTGCCTCTCTCTGTCTGTCTCTCCCTCTCTCTCTCTTTCTGTCTGTCTCTCTCTGTCTGTCTCTCTTTCTGTCTGCCTCTCTCTGTCTCTCCCTCTCTCTCTCTCTCTGTCTGTCTCTCTTTCTGTCTGCCTCTCTCTCTCTTTCTGTCTGTCTCTCCCTCTCTCTCTTTCTGTCTCTCTGTCTGTCTCTCTCTCTCTCTTTCTGTCTGTCTCTCTCTGTCTCTCCCTCTCTCTCTCTTTCTGTCTGTCTCTTTCTCTCTCTGTCTGTCTCTCTCTCTCTCTCTGTCTCTCTCTCTCCCTCGTTCTTCATCAGTGGTTGTTTCTCTGTCCAGCTCCTGTATCTGGTCCCAAGGCTGTTCCCTGAGGCTAGGATATGTCCAGAGGGACAGGGGGGGGACGGTCCAACAGGCGGCCATCTTGGAGATGGTTGTGCTCTGCTGTGGAGCTTCACTGATGGAATCAGCTGGACGGAGACGGTGCTGCATCTGTGGAGACACGCTGCCTTCCAGCAGCTGCAGCAGCTGCAGCCGTACCAGGTGAGATTAATCTGGATCATCAGGTTATTCTTTGCCCAGCTGGAGAGATTTCCCACTTTCAGTGTTTGGATCCAACCAGTAGGTTCAATGTTTCAGACATGATGAGCTGCTGCCAGTGAATCAGTTAATCTCCTGGATTATAATCTCTGTTCATGTGGTGAAGGAACAAAGAAGCTGATTGGAGGAGAATGTCTTGCTGAGGTCAGAGGTCAAAGTAGAACGGGCCGACTGGGCCCAGAAGTTCAGAGACCCACTGGTTCCGACCCAGTTGTGCAGAACCTGTAGAACCTTGGAGCAGCAGAACCGGACCGGAACCAGACCGGGTTGGAGAGACGTGATCTGGTCCGATCAGGCTGGATCAGGTCAGAACCAGGTGACACCAACCAGGTGGTATCATAATGTGGTGGACATTTTCCTGGCAGCATTTGGACCCGTCGGAACCAGCAGGTCCATCGACTTTATTCATGGGAATCTGAGCCTAACTCGCTATTCATCTGAAGATGGAGAGTTTTCTTCACCGCTGTCATAAATAACTGCTGATTGTGACTGGATAATGTTTATTAATGGTCTTAGTAATGTTATATTACTTTATTAAGGATTTATTAATGTTTTATTATGTTTAATATCTGCTGTTTGTGTGTAGTTGTGTTTTTCAGAGTGGCTGCATGAAGAGCTGAGAGTCCAGAGACACTCGGACTTTTTGTCGGATGCAGAGCGGTGAGATTAGAAACTCCTTAAAATCTTCCACAAGTGTTCCTCTTCACAAATAATGAAATGAGAAATCAGTGAACAGCGAGTTCTAGTGGAAACAATTCAATTCAGTTTTTATTCACATTTCAGCAAAAAATTTGTTGTAAATTATTTTGATCTCGGTAATCACGTTAAAAACCTTCATCAGAAAAGATTCCTGGTTCCTGATTGAAGGCCTCCTTACCATCACCCTAATCTGTAGCGACCTCCACCAGAACCAGGGCTGGACTTGAACTGGACAGCTCCACAGCATTAATATTACTTTTAAAAATTACTTTAAACTTGAATATCTCTGGTCTGAACGCCATGCAAACAGCTTCAGTTAAAAGAAAATACTAACTGTTTTCTTCTCACTTTTGAAACTAAACTATTTCTGTTTGATAGACACACAAATGTTTCTGTTTACTGTATTTAGTTCATTTCCCAATTATTGATTTATATCGATTAATTTGACCATCAGGTTCACGGTTTGATCTTTAGCTAAAACAAAGAGTTTGGTTTATTATTGTAAAGTTTTATTTCTGTCTTTAAATTATTTGCATCAGTAATTTGCATCAGTAATTTCTAATAATTTCCTGGAATGCCTCAGAAACCTCTGAATGCACGGTGCTGCAGCTTCACACATAATCGCCACGGAAACCAGCGGTTAGCACTGAGGCAGGTGAAAACGTTAGCAGCGGCTCTGAGTGCAGCTCTGCTGTCCGTCTCCCTGCAGGCAGGAGTACCAGCAGTGGGCCTGCTGGGAGCTTTATCTGCCCCGGCCAGAGGAGCAGGGAGGCTGTGGCGGCGACCCCAGGGCGCTCTGCTCACGTCTGCTGACCGCCATCATGGAGCCGCCGCCCAGGTGCCAGCAACACTCTGATGACCTTCTCTGATGACTCGTCACAAACCTGAACCTGAAATAGTCAATGGCCTGCTATGTTTTTTCTGCTTTTGGTTTTAAATGTTGCAAAATATTTTTTTTATTGTTTTTTGGAATTAGAAATGGACCTGAAGCTCCAGATCAGTGGTACCCAAAGTGGGTCCTGGAGGCCCGGCATCCTGCATGTTTTAGTTCTCTCCCTGGTTTAACGCACCTGGATCAAATGGTGGCTCATTAGAAGAACATTGACAAGCTGAAAAGGTTGTTACTACCACCAGGGAGGGAACTAGAACTGGGCCTCCAGGACCCACTTTGGGGACCACTGATCTAGATGAATAAAGATAAACTTAGAGATGAAACATCTGGACGTCATTCTGGGATTCAAACAAAGCAGCAATGAATTATTGGAGTTCCTGAAGCTTCCAGTTTGAGTCTGAAACATCAGATAAAATTTCTACATTCTAGTGAATATTGGCAGCTTGTTGGTTTCATGAGACGTTTGCTTAGGGTTCAAGTTGCAACGCTCAAAATGAACAAAAATGAAAGATGTGCATATTTTATAATGTTTCTTCAGTAATTTGATTGTTCTATTTGCCATTAATTTATTTGATGTTAGTAGGGAGATGAACCTGGAAAACCTGGACTTTTCTCCAGGATCGTCTGGAACTGGAACCTGTTTGCCGGATCTGCTGTCCAGATTACAGGTGAGCAACTCGGCTAACGATGCTCACAGGAGAACGCCAGGCTGCTCAGAGGAGCTTCAACTGTGAAAACCTGAAAAAATGTTGATTTAACAAAGTTTCTGGCCTGAAAAATATTTCTATCCAGTGTGTCTGTCTACATGGTAAATATCTACGTCTCTGAAGACGAAGCGCTGCAGTCGGTTCCCACAGGATCAGAACCTCCATCAGTAATATCTGCCAGTAACATAAATAAACGCTGAAGAGACAAACTGAATTCATTGTTTGCAGCAAAGGAGAGTTTACTGATAGAGCTTCTACAGAACGGAGCTCTGGAAAACAAAGATTACACATTTTCACATAGCAGGTTCCTTCTTCTATGCATGCATGTTTCTGTTATCACTGAAGATATGTCAGAAAACGGCTCCGGTCAACGAATAACAGTACAAAACTCCAAATCAACTCACATCAGCAAAATTACAAAACCGTTAATCTTTCACAAAACGCTGACATGCAGGATTTTCACCTTATAAAGAAACATTCACCACCAGTTACTTCCTGGTTCTGCTGGTTTTGATGGTTCTGCTGGTTTCGCCTTCAGGAGCTGGTCTACGAGGCAGAGGTCGGTGACCTCTGGGGTCGCCAGGTGGGTCTGGGGGACTTCCTGCTCCAGGTCGTGTCTGAGAGATGCTCCACCTCCTCTGGCAGCGTCTCCTCCAGGCTCGGCCTACAGAGAAACATAGAGGCCTGGAACAGGTGCTGCTCTGCCCAGGTGACACCTGCAGACAGGTGATACTGGTTTGTGACTCAATGCTGGGTGTGTTTGTGTGTCAGGGTGCTCCTGGTGCTGCCACCTGTGATGTTCTTCAAAATAAAGGCTGAAGCAGGGCGGAGCATTGTAGACTGTAGCCAGCTGCTGCAGCACATCACACAGCCCCAGGTAAGCTGCAGGCTAGCAGCCATTTAGCTACAAGCTAGCTGAGAGTTAGCTGCAGGTAAGCTGTAGGTTAGTTGCAGGTTAGCTGATAGTTAGCCGCCACTGCTTCAGCTTCCATCTCCAACTTCCTCAGAGGAAGGCGTGTCCTCCAGCCGGCGTGTTGCCCTGCGCGGTGACAGTTCATCTCTTGAAGGTGAGTCACTGCTCCAAGCCTGAAGGTCCTGCAGGAACCAGAACCAGAACCAGAACCTGCTCCATCTCTGCAGGGCCTGCTCTTTGCTGCGGGACGGTGTGGACGTCCAGCAGCAGAAGTGGACCGGGTCTGGTCCCTGATGAGCGCCTCCTGTCCTCTCCTCCTCGTCTCTGCAGTGGTACGCTTTGCTTTGTAGTAATTCCTCCTGACCAACAGGTTTTCTCTCCCTCTCTCTCCCCCCTCTGTCTCTCTCCCTCTCTTGAGTGCATGTGAGTGTCTGCTGCATGTGTGGAGTGGGAGGAGAACGAGTGTGAGGTTTTCTAAAGGTTTGAACTTCACCTTTTACAGTGGTGATTCACTTGTTTTGCACTTTACCACGATCTGTTTCCACTGGTGTTTCAATAGTGTCTTTTCCCGGCCATCGCACCGAGCTTTTAGCTCGGTGCGATGGCCGGGAAAAGTTACAGTGCTGCACGCATTAGAAGCCTTTCACGTCGACTTGTTATTAAAATACCAGTTGGCGTGGATTTTGCGGTTGAGGAGTAGGTTTGGCTGTTGGGAACTTGTTGGGTGTGAAAGTGTGAAGGCGGCGTCCAGGATGAATAATGCAGTGGTTATGTTTTTGGACTTGATTGATAAGGTGAACAGCGTAGTTGAGAGGGAAATTGTTTTGAGAAATACGCAAACTTCTGTTTTCCCTTTAATGAACCCTGCTAAAAAGATCATCCTGTCTAATTTGCCACCTTTCATCAGCGACGATGTGTTGCTGAAGGAATTGTCACATCGTGGTCAGAAAACGCTCCGTCGGGATGCAAATCAGCAAAGCTGAAACACGTCGTTTCATTTAGAAGACAAGGGTTTATGATTCTCAAAAATTATATTGAGGAACTGAGCATAGTGATGAAATTTAAAGTTGACGGCTTTGATTACCCTATTTTTCCAACAGTGGAAACTATGAGGTGTTTTGGATGTAACCAGGAGGGCCATTCGGTTCGTAATTACCCTGAAAAGGTTCAAAAAGAGACAGTTCAGGTTAATGAAAACCCAGAGCCAGGGACATCAGCGGGTCCTGTGAATGGAGCTACAGCGGGCGCAGCTGGGGACGGAGAACCGGTGGCAGCCAGTGGGGACGGAGTTTCAACAGGAGAGCAAAAGCAGTCGAATGTTTCAGAACGTGACATTGAGGATGTCATTACTTCTGCTGAAGAGAGTAAAGAGAGTCCAACGACTACACAAGAAGGGTTACAAGAAGAAATGGATGTTTTACGGTTCATAGTGGAGGGAATCTGATCAGGGATGATGAAAATGTTTTTAAAGTACCAAACACTAAAAGAAAATCTAAAGACTAAAAGGGTAAAACCTAAAAAGACTCAGTTAAAAGTAGAGTGGAAAAGAAAGTGATTCAGAGGCTTTATCTGGTTCTGATAGAGAATCTCCTGATTCAGAGTTTTTTGCGAGTCCACAGGAAATCGAGGCCATTTTCAGGCACTCAAAAGAAAAAAAGCTGCTTTGGCTGATCTGTTGGGCTCAGAGCGCTGGGAGCTCTGGTACGTTCACGTTTTCAGAGTATCTGAAATGGATGCTCCCTCAAAATTCTTCAGTTTGGAGAAGAAAAATGGACAAAATCGTCTCATTCATTGCGTTCGTTCTGAACTGCGGAAAAGAGCTGTGGACTTTTTTCAACGTTATATGCCAGTGAGTTCAGAGAAAGACTGTGTGATGACAGAAGAGTTTCTCACTGACTTGTAAACGGTGTCAGACCAAGACAATGTAATTTTGGAGCATGCTCTAATGTTGGAAGAACTGCAGGAGGCGTTGCTGAGCATGGAAAATGACAAAGCTCCAGGAATAGACAGCTTGCCTGTGGAGTTTTATAAACCGTGTTGGTCTGTGTTGGCTGAAGATCTGATGGATCCTCAATAACAGTGTGGCAAGAGGGATGTTACCCCTTAGCTGCCGCAGGGCTATGCTCATTAAGAAGGATGATCTGTATGAATTAAGGAATTGGAGACCTGTCAGTCTATTGTGTACTAACTACAGGATCTTCTCAAAGGTTCTGGCATGCAGATTGAGACAAGTGATTGATCAAGTTATACATGTCTATGCTTTTGTTTCTGTTATTAACCCTGCTGTTTCAGATAAATGCCCTTTTTATTTATTAAGAGAAACTATTTTATTGTTTTGTACAATGTTTTAGAATAATATATTTACTTACATTACTAAGAGATATTTGGAAATCATTTGGAGAAAGTTTCACAGAACAGTCTTTTATTTTTGTTTTTTTATGTGACAAAAGACAGAAGAAAATTGGATGGTTGTTAATTTTTTTTTCTTGGTCAGGCAAAGCTTGCAATTTATTTGAGTAGAAATTTTAAAATTAATAATGAACAGAGTACTGATTGAGAAAAGGTCTTTAACAGTATGGTTAGAGCAAGACTGATGTTAGAATATAAATATTATCTAAAAATGGACAAACTAAATATTTCTCAGAATATTTAGGATTATGAAGCTGTTTTATTTACTTTGAATAATTCTGAACTTTCATTTATGGACGTGTTAATTTGAAGTTGTGTTCATTGTTCCTATGGATCACTACTGAGTGAATGAATTAGTTTTTAAAAATCAAAATCAATCTCTCTCTCTCTTCCTGTCTCTCTCTGAGTGAATGGACATGGAGACGGGAGTCAGCTTGACTGGACTTTTGAGTCTTTCTACCTTTTTCTGCAAGGTGTTTCAAACACTTTTTTCTTCATACAGTTACTTGATCTTTAAGTTGGTTTGGTTGTGCCAGACTGGTCTGGTAGCTTTTTGCTACCGGTTTGGTTTGGCGGTTGGCATCATGCCCGTTGTGGAGGGCGGTGCAGAGTTTGAAAAGTTGACACGCCGTCATGCTGTCAAACTCATACCAACAGTGAATTGTTCAGTAGAAGAGGCAGCTTTAGGAGCGGTAGGTTGTGATGGTGTGAAATCTGCTTCCCGTATGAATGGAGCGATTGTGATCTTTCTTGATAATACATCCAAAGTGAATGATCTGGTTGAAAGGGGCGTCGTCATTCATGACACTTTCACAGCGGTTCTCCTTTTGGTTAGTCCAGCTAAAAAGATCATCATCTCAAAAGCACCCCGTTTATTAAAAACGATCCCCTTGTTAAGGAGTTGTCACGCTATGGACAGCTAGTTTCACCCATAAAGATGGTTTCTTTAGGTTGTAAATCTGTGCTTCTTAAACATGTCGTGTGTCACAGAAAGCAGGTTTTTATGATCCTTATGGATACAGCCAGGGGCGCTGCCAGAAATCTTGGGCCCCTGGACAAAAAATTAAATTGGGCCCCCCCTTACGCAGCTGCTGTTACAATTTCTTGAGCCTATCTGACCCATAAAAAGCGTCACAATTTCAAAGGCTTGCAACTGCCTTGCTTTCTTTGATCCAATACTGATAACTAGTACAATATTTAAGTAATGCACCGTTCTGACCAAAACAACCAATCAGAACCAGGAGGGGGGTTTTGGCGCTGTCAATCACCCTCATTCACTCACTGCTAAATGTTCTAATAGTGGAGAAACAACTTATTGTTACAGGAAAATCGTTTATCTGCTATCACCGGTAGCTATGCTAACTAGATTAAGCATTTACAACAGGCTATGCTAGCTACAGAATAGCACAGAGGAAAGGGCAGGGTGGATGAGCAGCACCATATGAGATTGTGATTGACAGCACTAAACCTCTCCTGGCACTGACTGGTTGTTTCTAGAGAGCACTGGGAGAAGGCAGAGGAAATAGATTTTTCACAGATTACCTCTCATACCATAATGTCACAACATAATGACAGTTTTAACAAATATGTGGAAAAAAATATTTTTTATAAAAGTGACATACTGCAGCTTTAATTTCACCCAGGAGAGGGCAGGTCAGGAGGGATGTGGGTTAGAGCTGCTGCTGACTGACTCATCTGTTGTTAAGTGGTAAAAGGTACAGGTACCAGTTAAATATATGAATATGTTGCTATTTTTTCCTTAATTCATTAAATGCTAGTGAAATGGAGGTAATCAGTAGTCTGTAGCTAAGCTAACTATGCTAAATGGTTGATAATCTCATACAGTCTACCCACCTCTCGGAGAAAAACAGCTATAAATTGACACTCTTGACCTTTTTTTCTCTCTCTCTCTCCCTCTCTACTTTTTTTATTTTTTGAAAACCTGGTTTTCTAACTTTTCTTAGCAGCATAGTAACTGCCACAGTCGTTCGTGTCTTCCACTGACCGCTGCTAACAGCGTCACGGTGAAGCGCTCCAAGCAGGAACGAACCATTTCATGCAGGGGGGGCACGGCAAATATGGATGTGTGTTTTTTGGTCTGGGAGTGGGAACATTAAATTTTTATTGCTAAAAACAATCTCCAAAAATACAATATGATTAATTTTGGAATTGACAGGGCCCCAGATTTTTTTTTTCTATGAACAATAAATAAATTGTGGAGGGCCCCCTGTTGGTCAGGGGCCCTAGAATTGTCATCCCTTTACCCCCCTCTATGCCATGCCCCTGGCATACAGCTAATGAGCTCAACCTGTCCTTTAATTTCAAAGTTAATGGGTTTAATTATATGGTTTTTGCCGCTTCTGAGAATATGAAATGTTTTGGTTGTGGTGCAGAAGGTCATATAATTTGATCGTGCCAAGAAAAGATCAAGAATACACAGTTGCTGAATGTGGTGATGGTGCCGGTGCCGCCAAAGTGGGCCGCTGGTGGGTTTCACGGTAGTCGGTGCGGGTCTTGATGCTACTGGAGCCGGGGTTCCTGGTGATCCTTCTGTTGTAACTGCAGAGGAACAGGCTGAGGTGCGATCCTTTATAACTTGTGATTGCTTTAATGAAGTTGATACCACTGATGGTGAGATGAAACATGATCAATCTGTCAGTAGTTTCGATGCAGATTCAGGGTAAAAAAGAACTGATGGAGTTTTTTGTGAAAGCTTTTGTGAGGATGAGGGCATGCTTGATGACAATTTGTTGAAACTGTCTCAGAAAAGGAAAAGTTCTGAACCTGCCAACAGCAGCACTAAAGCTCTCAGAAATGAAGAAGTTTTTGCAAAAAACTAAAGGACTCAGGATGATTAAAGTAGAAGAATATTTTCCAGATTTAAAATTGTTTGTTGAATCCTCTCAGGTTTTAACAAAGAAAACTGGACATTTTGTTGATGATGTGTTAACAGATCACTCTTGCTTAAAGAAACTGATTTTGAAAGTCAGAACCCAAACACTCACTACTGATGAAGATGAGGACATTTAGAGAAATATTTTACATGTCTTTGTGTCTTTTCTTTTGTTTCTTCTTTTCAATATGTGATTTTAAAATAGGCACTTTAAATTTAAATGGTGCCAGAGATGAAGTGAACAGGGCTGAGTTTTTAAGACTTATGGAGCTAAAGAACATTGATATAATGTTAATTCAGGGGACACGCAGCACTGCTGATAATGAGTGTGATTGGAAGAAGGAATGTGGAGGGTTAGGGGTTTTTTAGCCACAAGTCCAGTTGCAGTGGCGGTGTTGGGATTGTGTTTTCTAGGAATTTTTTGCCTGTTTCTTGTGAAGCAGAGGAAGGTCACTTATTAAAAGTTAAAGCCAAATATGAAAATGTGAATATAGTTTTTCTTAATGTGTATGCACCAACTAAAGGGGTTGATAGAATGGTATTATTGATACTTTAGGTGACATTGTAAATGACTGTAGTGATAATAATGATTATTTGTTTTTGTGTGGAGATTTTAATTGCACTGAAAATCCGTTACTTGATAGGAACCACCTAGAACCTCATGCTGAATCCTCTCGGAGGCTCAGGCAGCAGCCTGCGACCTCTGACCTTTCAGATGTGTGGAGAGATTTCAACAGGAATCAGACAGTATACATGGACTCATTCTAAAGATAATCTTTTATCCTTGGCAAGATTGGATCGTATATATGCTTTTAAACATCATTTGAATATATTTAAAAATTGTCAAATAATTCCTGTTGGTTTTTCTGATCACTGTCTGGTTTGTTGCTCTGTGTTTATTAAAAATGTCCGTATACAGAGGGTCTATTGGCATTTTAATACAGCTCTTTTGAATATTTCTGGGTCAGTCATAAACAATCTAAATCAGATTTTTCTTGTGTCAAACAGTGGTGGGATTATGGT
Organism: Poecilia latipinna; assembly: GCF_001443285.1. NCBI lineage: Eukaryota > Metazoa > Chordata > Actinopteri > Cyprinodontiformes > Poeciliidae > Poecilia > Poecilia latipinna. Next base: position 62,945 of record NW_015116244.1, read on the forward strand.
AAAATGTCAAGCTAAGCAGTTGTGTCAACAGTTTACTCGCAATGTCACTAGAGACATAACCAGATCTATGAGGGACTTGGAGTCTCAGATAGTAGAGCTGCAGGGTTTGGCGGCGTCTACAGGAAACCGAGGGTTTTTAACTTCCCTCAAAGATAAAAACGCCGTTCTGGCCAACCTGTTGGGCACAGCAGCCAAAGGAGCCTTGGTCAGATCACGTTCCCTGAGTTTATCGGAGATGGATGCCCCGTCTCACTTTTTCTTTGGACTAGAAAAAAAGAATGGGCAAAGGAAGATTGTTCACTCCCTAAAGACTGACTGTGGTTCTACCATCTCAGGTTCTTCTGAGATCAGGAAGTTTGCTGTCAGTTTCTACAAAGATCTTTTTAAGAGTGAACATTTGGAGAATCCGGATGTGAGCGATGGTTTCTACAGTTTTCACTCTGCCTTGATGAGCCTAAAGAGTGGTAGAGCCCCTGGCATGGATGGTCTTCCTGTTGATTTCTACAAGTCCTTCAGGTCTGTGATCAGAGAGGACTTGTTGGAGGTGATCACAGATGGCCTGCAGAGAGGTCGGCTGCCTCTGAGCTGCAGACGGGCAGTCGTTACTCTGCTTCCAAAGAAAGGAGATTTACAGGATCTAAGGAACTGGCGACCAGTCTCTTTGCTCTGCACGGATTACAAGATCTTTTCCAAAGTCCTGGCTACCAGACTTAGAGAAGTGATGTCTTCAGTCATTCACAGGGACCAGACATACTGTGTGCCTGGCAGGCCGATAATGTCACTTTAATCAGAGATGTTTTGGAAATCTCCAGCTCATTGGGCTTAGATATTGGTCTGATTTCTATAGACCAAGAAAAAGCTTTTGACCAGGTTGAACACCAATATTTGTGGCAAACTTTGACTGCTTTTGGTTTCAGCCCTGGTTTCAAAGCTATGATCCAGGTTTTGTATTGTGGCATTGCGAGTGTACTTAAAATAAATGGAGGCTTAAGTGCTCCATTCAATGTTTTAAGAGGAGTGAGGCAAGGCTGTTCTTTGTCAGGGATGCTTTATTCCTTGGCATTTGAACCTTTGCTTCATAAGCTGAGGAAAGATTTGTGTGGTGTTTCTATTCCTGGGTGTCTCCTTAAAGTTGTCAGCTTATGCTGATGATGTAATGGTTTTTGTAAACGAGCAGGAAGATATTTTGGTCAACACTGTTTTTCTTTTTGGCTGCATTTCTTCTGCTAAAATAAACTGGAGAAAGAGTGAGGCTATCGCTGTTGGGAGTCGGCTGGGGGATCAACTCAGTCTGCCTGGAGGCCTAGTGTGGAGAAAAGGTGGGCTCAAGTATTTAGGGGTCTTTTTAGGTAGTGAAATTTTTGTGCAAAAAAATTGGGAAAATGTTTTAGATAATGTTAAGGGTCGACTTTTGAAATGTAAGTGGGTTTTACCTAAAATGTCATATAGAGGACAAGTTCTTGTTATTAATAATTCAGTTTCTTCCGCCATGTGGCATCGGTTGATGTGTGTTGATCCTCCAGTTTCTCTTTTCATCTAGTTATTAACTTCTTTTTATTTTTCTTTCACACTGTCTATGTAAAGCCGACGAAGAGTTGAATATTGATGTGGTTTCTTTATTAACATGGTGAAGTCTAGGCTATTGAATTAAATTTTTATAGATCAGTCTCAGACTTGGATTCATTTTGTCACATCTGGAGTTAGGGAGAAGTAATTTGTAGTGTGGTAGAAGAGCAAGTTTTTGGACGGATGCGAATGTAATTTATTATTTTATTATGTTTCTTTGATTTCAGTTCTATTTTCTGTTACACATGCTGTGATACTATGTCACTTATTGAAAAATAAATGAATTATTAAAAATCAATATCTTTTTTTCTCCCTCTCTAGCGTTGGTGGCAGCAGCTTTCTCCGGTTCTGGTTTCACTCTGGACCCGCCTCCAGGATGCAGAACCTTTTCCAGAGCAGCTGCAGCTCCTCTCAGCCTGCCGGCTCTGGGCCTGCAGGTAGAACCCAACACGACCCAGAACCCTGTTCCCCCCCCCTCCCCCCTCCCGACCTGCCAAGACCACAGATACCAGAACCATGCAGGAACGTTTTCTGAACAATCTGACCAGAACTTCTCAAACTTTTTCAGGCAGAGGATCGCTTAACCCGTTAACAAACGCCTAACCCTAAATGTTTGTTCAGGACAGTAACTCATTTATTGTCATGAATAATTCTCCTCAGGACGTTTTGAGTTATTTTTATTGTGAAACGGGTGGTTTCTAAGCTTTCAAATTTTGTCAAACATATGGAAAGTAAAAAAGAAGTTCTATACTACCAAGTGCTGTATGCATAACATTTAGGCCTTTTTGTAATTTAGAAGCAGAATTAAAGAAAAATAGACTAGATTTGCTTTGGCAGAAACAAAAATCCTCTTCTGCACCATTAAACATAAAAATATACACCCACTTATTTATCTATTGTTTTTAATTAATGTTAACTATTTTAATTAAATAAAATAATGAATGTAATAATAGCAAGGTCATAAGAAAAATAAAGAACAGTTCTCGCTAACAGACTTGAGTCCTACATTTCCCGGAATAGAGCCGTTCAAAAGAATCGAGTCGCTCATGAACGACACATCAAAACTCTCAGCAGGTGTAACTCGGCTTCTTCCGATCAGAAATACTCCTGGACTTGTTTTCTTTCCAGCATATCTTCAGCTTTTCTTTTGAGTCAGCCGGTCTTAAGCCACTTATCCATTATTGTTTTTCACTGCAGTAAGCTAGCTGTAGCGTCGCACTTTCAGCTGACGTCACGGCAAATTAACGGTCGTTTACATGCAGTACCTTGTTGACCACTAGGGGCGCCCGCGGTTCACAGTTTGAGAAAGACTGGTCTAAATGGACCGGGCTCAGCAGTATTCTGTTGTCTTTTGCAGTCTGCGAGCAGGTCCGGTTCTGGTCCAGATCCCTCCAGGTCCGGTTCTGGTCCAAGCCGCCAGCCTGCATGGCGCCTTCAGAGGCGGGACGGAACACCAGCAGAACTTCAGAGAGGTTCTGAACAGACTGAGAGAGACTGAGAACCAGCAGGTGAGAGTCAAACCAGGTTCTGATTGGGTCAGTTCTCCTTTCCCTTCCAGGTTCTGATCAGTTTGTTGTAATTGGGTCGGTTCTGAAGCTTCTCTTTGCCCTCCAGGTTCTGGCTTCTCTGCTCTTTCTTTTCGTGATGGACTTCCTGTCAGAACTTCTGGATCCTCAGGTGGGTCCGGTCCAACAGAACCAACGGTCTGGTCTACTGAATCATTCTGGAACGTTGGTTTCTCTCTGCAGGAGGAAAGTTCTGGAAGGTCCATATGGTTCTGCTCAGAACTTCTGGCGGTTGTGGTGAACTCAGCTGATTGGCTGCTGCTCTTCAGGTCCAACGGTACCGTTTACCCCGGCTGCTCCGGATCTCTGGTTCTGGATGTTCTGTAGCCTAAAGATCTGTGCTATTGCTGTTCTCCAGAACCGGACCTGGAACCGGATCCGGTCACCCTGACGGTCTCTGATGATTGCAGCCGGTTGATGCCCTGGGCGGTCTGCAGGTAAACCGACCAGCTTCCTGCTGCGGTTCGGTTCTGCTGGGGAACCGGGCTCTTTATCTCCTTTCCTTCCTCCTGAATCGGCGTAAAAAATTGAACTTTGAAACGTTTCGACATGCAAACTGATTGTAAGGGTCTCTTTGCTTTTCTCAGTGTTTTTCTCCTCCATGTTCTCAGTTTGTTGCAGCAGCAAAGCACCGCCTTCCACCAGAGGGCGCTGCGTTGCCCTGGGTTCCTCCACAGCGCCACCCTGTGGTACCTGGCAGCGCTGCGGCTCTTCCTGGACGGAGAGGCTCCCGCCTCGGCGCACCAGGTGAACGAGGTTCTCTCTGGACACAGAACCACCAGAACCAACTCTTAACTGTGATCCGGTTCTGCAGGTGGAACCCACCCGGGTTCTGGACTGCACCAAGCAGTTTGTCCTGAGTTTGATCCGGCAGGCGCCAGCAGCCGCCCTGAGCTGCAGCCAGTGGAGACAGGTAACCCCCTGACCTGACCTGGCCCGGCCCGGCTCACCTGCCGCCCGCCCCCCTCCCCACTGACCTCCTTTTCCTCTTGTCTCGGTTCTGGTCCAGTTGGAGACTCACTGTGTGGACCTTGACCCAGAACTGGCTGCAACTCTTTCAGTTCACCTGGACCATCCTAGGGTGGCCTTCCTCTAGCAGACCGGAACCAGAACCAGCTGACCTGATACTGCATGTCAAACAGTCGACTCGGTTTCATAAAAACTTACTATTTTCAGGTTTTTCTGTGGAAACATGAATCCTAAAGAAAATAAAATAAGTTTCTTCTTCTTCTCCTTCCTGCTGCTGACAGGAAGTACAGCACCACCTGGTGCATCAACTGCAAAAATCAGCTTTTAAATATTTCATTGTCCGACCAGCAGCCCAATTGTTAGAAACTTGGTTCTGGAATAATAGGAGCGGTTCCAGAACCAAAGACTTAAGTGCTGCTGTAGCTTCACATTGCTGAACTCCAGCGCCCTCTGGTGGCTGAAACAGGAACTCCACAACCTGTTCATCTGAACATTAATATCTGATCAAACTGAACTGAGTTCTGGGCTTTAAAACCCAAATAATCCAGAGAAATCTGAACAAACAACTTCAACAGTCATGGAGTGTAACAAATAAATAGAAAACCGTCAGGATTTAGAAATCTGGTTTAACTGATGCGCCACAAAAATGTTGGACAGAGCTGAAAAAAAACAGACCTTCAAAATAAAGCGTTATGAAATGGTAATAAGGGCTGCAGCTGTATTTCTAAATGTTGGAGCCGTAATCCAGAAAGTCGCTTCTCTGTTGATCCCATCGTAATCGGTGGGATTAAATAGTGATCTGTTGCTTCTACACTGAGATTCAGATGAACCCGGCTGGGTTCCGCTTCCTGGTTCTGTTTCCTGGTTCTGTTGTAGCCTGTCTGAAGAACCTTGTGAAAAACTGCGTCCAGCTGCAGGCTCCTCCGGAGTGGACCCGGACGGTACCGGCTCCTCCGGACTCCAGACCGGCCGTCATCTGTCCTGGTCCTGCGTAACCAGCTCTCCGGTGAGACCGATGGTCTGCAGGTGAACCGGGCCGGCCTGCCGGGCCTCGGCCAGAACCGGCGGGTGGACCATGGACATGTGTACGTTGAGGTTGTGCGGCTTCTCGAAGCGCTTGCGGCAGGTCCGGCACTCGAAGGCCAGGTCGGACTCGGCTTTGTGCTTGGTCATGTGATACTTGAGGGACGCCCGCTGGCGACACTGGAAGCCGCACACCTCACACCTGCAGGACAGGGATTGGGTCAGGTTCTGGTTCTGGTTGGTACTGGGTCAGACATCAAGACTGGTAGTGGGGAGACTAAAGGAGCGCCACCATCTGTTTGATTAAGGTAATGCAGTGTTGAGCAGCGGACATCAGCTTGTTAAATAAACTCTTAAAAACTACAATTAAATTGTTCCTGTTTATTATTTTACTTATTTTATCCTGTTATTTTATTAAGTCAAATTAAAATAACAGGAAATAAAACTATATGTAGCTATGAATCTGTTTTATCAGCAGCAGAAAAATTGATTTTGATCTAAATGCTTCCTACCAATAAATTAAACAATGTTAATTACCTCCTTATTTCTTTCTGGTTGTTTTAGAAATGTAATAATTTAACTAGTTTTTTTTGTTTTTTTTTACATGGTTTTAATTTTAAAATTTCAGACTTTAACAATAGTTCATCTTGAATCCATGTGCCATATTTCTACAGAGGTCCCAAAAACATGAGGATGGATGATGTGACAGGTAAAGTCCAGATATTGTATTCCTAAGGTGTATTATAGCGCCACCACCAGGACTTACTGCAGCGGTTTGGCTCCTGAATGTCTCATCTGATGAACCGACAGGTGTTTCCGCTGCTTGAAGGTCTGACCGCACTGATCACAGATGTAGTTCCTCTCCTCTGGAAGAAACCGTTTCAATCAGCAGGACAGAAAACAACAAAGTGGAAAAGCTATAAAAATATTACATCTGAATAATTAAGGCCTGGAAGGGTTAGCTGGTTAAAGTACAGCAGCCTAATGGAGCCGTTGCCATGACGACTGACACAAACAGCTATCGCCATGACGACGGCTGATACCAGCTGCACTCCAGAACCACCACCAGAAGAAAGTTCTGGCCTCACCTGTGTGGATGAGCTTGATGTGCCTCTGCAGGTAGCGGTCGATCATGAACACCTTGTTGCAGCCGGGATGGGGGCACGGCCGCTCCCTCATGTCCTCATGATGCTCCTTGATGTGTTTCTGAGGGGAACAAGAGCAGCGGGTCGGAACCATTATAAGAACCAGGTCCGAACAGGCTGAGGCTCTGGACCAGAACCAGACGAACGGTTCTGACCTTTAACCCGTCAGGCGCTCGGTAGACGGCGGTGCAGCCCTGGTACGGACACTTGTAGATGTTGGGAAGCTCCTCCCTTAAAAACAGCAGAACCAAATGGGTCAGAACCAAACCGGTCAGGACCAATGATGGTTTCTGGAACCTCTATGCACCCTTTGGGCCGGAACTGGTTCTTCCAGCCCGGTTTGGGTCCGGGTTTCTTTCGGACTCTGGGTTCCTCCGAGGTTTTTGGGTTCTGCCTCCTCCGGGTTTTGCTGAGCCTAGAGGTTCTGGAGGAGAGGACAGTCAGAACATCGGGTCAGAACCTTAGTTCTACTGTGGACCAGCACCAGGAGTCCAGAACTCAGGTCCAGTTTCTAAAACACGTTTTTATGAATTGGGAAAAGTTCTGCGCCAGCGTGCCTCTGGTTCTGGGCCGGGTCAAACATCTCCTCATCGGACCTGCCCCGGTTCTCCTGGAGCTCATCCTCAGAGATTGCCCTGAAACCACAGAACCACATCAGTCTGACTGGTCCAAAAGGTTCGGTCTGGTAGACCTGGACAGGACCAAAGAGACTCACCTGTCCGACAGATCGCTGTCAGCGGTCCGGTCCTGGAGCGGGCCCGGTGCCGGCAATGTCGCCTCCTCAGGAAAGCCTGGAAGAACCAACCAGACCGGACTCAGTTCCCAGTAAGCCTAGCAGGTCAGAACCACTCAGCCCGACCTCCTGCAGGTTTGATGATGTTCTCACCTTCGGCCCAGTCGTCCTGGTTCTTTTGGGTTCCTGGGTCCATCCGTCCATCCAGAACCTTCTCGCCTCCATCCTCTTCGTTGCTCCGCCTCCACGAGGCTCCGCCCCAGTAGCCCACCTGGTCTCCCAGGTAACTGGCAGCGGCGTTCTGAGAGTCCATGATGTAACGGTGGCCATCGGCGCAGCCCCACACGGCCCTCAGGGAGCCCCCGCACCGCCCCTCCAGCACCTCCTTCAGGTCAGGGCAGGAAGTGCAGGCCTCGCCGTGGCGGTGCGCCCAGCCCACCAGGCTGCGGAGGCACTTTGGGTCGGAGGTGAACCACGGCGGTTCTGAAGACGGGAAGCACGGCGATTCTGAAGGAAGAGAGACAACGGTGACGACACCAGGCAGCAGCTGGACCAGAACCAGAACCTCTGAGTCTCTTTACTTCCTGGTGAGTCGTTTGCTGGCGCATTCGGACCCTTCAGGTTCCTCCTGGAAACAAACAAACCCGCTTCAGGTTTGGAACTTCTCTCTGTGAATTGGACCTCTAGAGACGCGCTAGCCGTCTCACCGGTTCCCGGTTCCGAGCGCCGGCAGGTTGACCCTCTGCAGGAACCGTCGCAGGATGCTGTGGCACTTGTAGAACTTGGTGTGGCACCTTTTGCAGATGAAGTCTGAGAGCCGCGCATCCCGGTCCAACCGGACCCCGACCAGACGCTGGAAGTCCAAATGGAATGGGAGGAGTGATGGGGCGGCCGGGTCCAAAAGGGGTGACGGGGTGGCCAGGTCCAGGGCCCGCAGTGGCCCCGGAGGCCACCTGCTGAAGGCATGCCTCAGACTGCGAGGGGAGAACTTTCCATGGCAGAGACGACAGACGGCGCTGGTCGTCCTTCCTGCTGGGAGACAAAACAGCGGAAATCAGACGCAGGTTGTTTCCTGTTGGATTGGAGCTGGGACCGTCTGACCGCTGAAGGAAAAGATGGTTTGTTGCATAAATCCTAATCTATACAACTGTTGCAGGTAGGTCTGAGGTCAGGTTGAACTCACCTGAACATCTGGACTTGCTCTCTGGATCTTTCTCTTTGTCATCTTTTATCACCCTGAAGTATGAGTTTGTGTCCATCGCCGTCCTTTCAGGAGACAAGCTGTCTGTGGTTGAGGGGACAGTGTTCAGCAGAATCTCTCTGTCTCCTGTCTTCCTCTCCTCACATCCATCGGCTGCTGTCTGAGGCGATGAGGAGATCTTTAGACACCGCGGTTTCTTCTTCATGGTTTCTGCGTTATTGGACCTTCAGATCTGAATCTTCTGCAGCCTGAGGAGAAAACGTGTCTGTGAGCAACTGACATGAAACATCTGGAGAAAAAGGGAAATTATTCTCGTTTCTAGATTTGACCTGGAGGTTTATTCAGACTGTAGTCCTGTATTACAGTAAATGGCGGCTGGTGGACTGGAAAAAAGATCATAAAACAGCCTCTGATTATGTCAACAGATTTCTGAAGGTTGCTGATTTTCATCAAAACATACCGACCTGACGTCAGCAGCTTAGCTTCGTTAGTCTGGTTAGCTTAGCTTGGTTAGCTTCAGTGAGTCTGCGTAACACCAGAAATGGAAATTAGAGCCTACAGTTGTCATGCGCAGAGACCAGCAGCAGCTGAACATGTTTAACTGTACCACGTGACTTTCTGAGCCACTCAAACAAGCAAATAAACAAAGTCCGCGGCTGCTAAGCTGCTCCCACTGTAAACATCAGGACCCGGAAGTACTACCAGAGAGCGAGAAGGAAGGACAAACGGCTCAGAGCGCCACCTACCTGCAATACCGTTAATTCACCAGCATAATATGAGGTACTTTTTATTCCTCTATCACAGTGTTTCTCAACCTTTTTTTATGCCAGCGCCCCCTATCCGTTATCCAGGTCCCTTGCCGCCCCCATCAAAGCATTTGTAGGCTACTTTGCACTGAATATTGTTTTATTATTAATATTACTATCACTGTTGTTGATGTTTTGATTTTCATGGTTG
>NW_015116245.1:0-1747 GCF_001443285.1 Poecilia latipinna
AGTCACTGCCTCCATGCATTGCATGGCAGGCACCTATTGTTCTACACCCAATAGAACGCCTCTTTATTATTATTATAATTGGGGCATGCCATTAGCAATGCATAAGGAGAGCAATGACTGACCTGCGAAGCAGGTCAGTCATTGCCTCCATGCATTGCATGGCAGGCACCTATTGTTCTACACCCAATAGAATGTCTCTTTATTATTTATTATTCTTCCGTCACCGTTAATGCGGCTCGTACCGCTGCGTGCCCACCCACAAAAGTGGTATCAAAACGTGCGGCTCGGTGACGAGATGAGAGCTATTATTTTTATTGGGGATCGGAGTTACGACGGCGACGTAAAAAGCGAAAAACGAGCGAAATTTCCAACTGCCGAACCGCAGAGTGTAACTGACACCAACTGCCGCTTTTTTAGAGTGAGAAAAAGAGTGGATTTTTGACCCCAAAATAATTTTGAAATCGCTCTCATGGGTGCAAAAATTGCTCTATCGGTATGAAAGTCGGTCATGACATTGATACGCATGCCTGCTCCGGTAAAATGTCTTCGAAATTTCTCTAGGGCTGACGGTTTTCTGTCAAGGTGCTTCAGAGCAAAATCAAGTGACAGGGTACCTTCAGGCACTCCACCATTCATTTTCAGACTTTTCTGAAAAATCTCTGAGCTCAGCACACACCATTTTTCTCTCATCACTGCAATTACTGTGAATGAGCTACAGATATGAATCGCGGTACTAAATGAGACGACAAATAGCCCTCTCATATGCTTCAAACGGTTTTTGGATCGGGCTTACGGATCCTGAACGGGAAGCAGTCGTTCGGACTGCTTTTTTCATTAAAACTGAGTGGGTGTCTCATAAAGTTAGATAAAGTCTCTGACTGCAGTTTCATCGCTATAGCAACAGAACACAGAGATAGGCAGAGCAGCTGGTTTGGACTACAAAGACTCTGTAGTGTCAGAACTACAACATGGCGGAACACTCAATTATTACAGAGGGCAGAGCAGAAGGTCAGAACTACAACATGGCGGAACACTCAATTATTACAGAGGAGGGCTGAGCTGGCAGTTAGAACTACTTCCTGTTTTGGGCATTATACAGGTGGATTAACCAAACCACTGTTACACATTGGATTAGTGTGGTTATGAAAATTAAGTTTACTGAAAGTTTCAAAACAAAACTGCAATTTCTACTCACGAAAGTGCACCGCCGTAGGCGGTGCAATAATATAAATCTTTTTTTATGTTTTTTTTCTCAGGATAGTGAACTGTTCATTAACATTAGCATTTCATGGGTGTCTCAAAGATAGAAATCCTTCCCCAGCTTTCTGTCTCACACACACAGCAGTTGGCTGAGGGCCAATCGCTATAGCAACAGAATCCAGAGAAAGGCAAATCTGCTGGTTTGGACTACAAACCAGCAGCCATAACTGCCATAACTGTAGTTCTATCTATGGCCAAGACTCAGTTAAAACAGAGGCCTGAGCAGCATGTCAGAACTACAACATGGCGGAACTGTCTGTTACTATAGAGGAGGAGTTGGCTGGTATTATAAACTACTTGTGCTTTGAGCATTATATAACTGATTTAACCCAATCACTATTACACATGAAATTAGTGTGGCAATTTAAAAATGAAACTTATTGAAAATTTTCAAAATAAAAGCCTTGACAATTTTTACATCATGTAATTGCTCTTTTTACATACATTTCTGCAAAAAGTTCTGAGCTCAGCGCACACCATTTTTCTC
>NW_015116245.1:5583-23188 GCF_001443285.1 Poecilia latipinna
TTGTCCTTGTCAGTCGTGTCATTGTTGTTGTCGTCTCAGTAGAACTGTTTAGTCCTGTGACGGCGTTAGCTCTCATGCCAGTCTTATTAGTTGCTATCAGTGCTGAGTTTTTTTTCCCGTTCTGCCGAGCTGCCTGTGTTCTGGACTCTTCGAGCTGCTCTTCGGGTCCTGCCTGCGTCTCTTCACCGTCTCCACCATACATTATGACAAAAGCTGGACATTTAGAAAACCTGTATTCTATTTTTGAAAATATTTTAAACATATACTCATTTTCTGTCCTAATTTCTAGTCGATGGGACGAGCATGAAAATCATATATGAACTGAAAAAAATTTGAGAAACCAGTAAAAAACATTAGTCTGTCAAATTCCATTGTCAAAATCAGCAATACACTTCAAATATGTTCATCAATGTTCTATTTATGATTGTTCAAAGCAACACTAAACAGGTGGGGTTTTAGTCTTTATTAAAGGAACTCAGTGTTTAGGCTGTTTTGCAGTTTTCTGGAAAACACAGTGTGTGTAAAAGAAAATAAAGTCCAAATATTGGAGTATTGTTAAAATTGTTTCATTCTTCTGACTTAAATATTGTGTTTTTATCTCCTCTTGTGTGTGTATGTAGTTACACCCCAGTTATCAAGTAGACATTAATCCAGGTATTTCTGCAGGCCGTGTAATATGGGATGGTCCTAATGTTCATCATTCTTCCTGCTTTATAAGGCATAATTCCTTTTGCATCACTTCCATATAAACTTGAGCATCGGATTACCCAAAAGTAAAGTTGCTTCCTTCATATGCTGTCAACTTCTGTTTAATACGTTTCTAGAGCTTTAAAAAAACAGACCAAAAGATAAGCCATTCTAAAATCTAACCTTGGGCAACAGAACTAACTCAGTCACCATATTTCTGCATCTAGACTTTTTATGATGTTCTCCTCCAATAAAGCTCAAGGCATCAGTGTCCTATAGTGGATGTTGAACACAGTTTCGCGGTGGTATGTGCTTTTCCTCTGCTGTTTATTTCATAGAATGCGTCCAGATGGTGTGTGTGTGTGGAAAAAAAAAATCTCACAGTGGAGAACTGGCAGTAATAAACGGACTGACTGTTTCGCAACATTTGGCGAAGGACCCTCAGTCAGTACATTTTTTTTTCTGCCAATGACCGTCATTTCACGGTTTTCTTGATTGTGAGTAGGTTTAAACAATTAATCGGTGTGTGTGTCTGCACCGTTGACTGACTCATCCAGCCAATAGCCGCAAGACGCAGTGTGTGGCTGTCCATGCCTTTTGCTAAATATGCTAATAGCCCAACACCTGTTTGGATAAAAAAGAAAATGCACATCTCCCCTGTCAGGCGCCCAGACCCCCACTCCGCGAAGGGTACAGAGCGAAACAAGTTGATTCTTTACATTGAATCCTTAGTTTGGAGGGGGTTCCTGGATGTGAGCTCATGGTGAATGTTTCTCCCGTTCCTGTCAGTTTTCTATCTTCTTAGATTCATTAGATTGACTCCAAATCAAAGACATCTGTCTTTTCTCTCTCTCCGCTCAGTGATGGAGCCCATGACGGTGACAACGTCAGTGGTTGGACCCGATGAGTTTGACCGCAATGCCCCGCGGATCTGCGGCGTGTGCGGGGACAAGGCCACCGGCTTCCACTTCAATGCCATGACTTGTGAGGGCTGCAAGGGCTTCTTTAGGTGCGTTTGGGGTTTTTTAGTGTGACATTTTCATATTTCATGTAATCTAGGTAGGTTATTTGCAATCTGTCATCTTAATAAATGAAAGCACAGCCTTTTAAATGAACCTTTTTAAGTCTCGGGTTCCATTTCTAAGATTTTGTGATGTACTTAGTTTTCCAAACTTGGACCTGGTAAAGACCAGAACATATTAAAACCCTGGAAATGACAAAGACTTATGTTTCCATTTAAGTTTATTTCTTAGTGACATTTAAATGCAGCTGATCTGTTTGCTTTTGGTCATTGGTCAATAGCCATAATGAGGTCAGCTGAATTTTACTCTATTATTTCGTTACCTTCCTAAAATAATGGCCCATGTCATTTTTTGCCAAAAGTGTGTTTTTTTGTTTTTTTACCTTTATCATCAGGCAAAAAGAAGTGGTGATTTTTTTTAATTCATTTTTTTAATTGGACTCAATTAGGACTGAAACAATTAATCAGATTAATCGTGAATAATCATTTATGGAAATAATTCTCAACTACTTTAGTAATCAATTAATCATTAACTGAAGTATACTGACTTAAAAAAAAAACAATTTCCTAGGAAAAAAACATAGCACTGTAATTAAGCCAAAATCTGTACAAAATATACATTTTGCACTGAAGATAAAATCAAATATGTAGATTCCTAAAACTTCTCAAGTGACTTTTTTATATTCACAAAGTGCAAAAAATGCTAATTTTTTGCACTCTAGGCAAAACATGTTTATTTTATTATTTAAAGAAAGAATTTTATTATTTTTATTTACATCTCTTAGTGTATTTCTAATATCGTATAAAAAGCCTTGGAGTTAAATGAAAAATCTGTTTAATGTGCCAATTTCTTTATCAGATTATTTGATTAATCGTCAGAATAATCGATAGATTAATCAATTTACTAAAATAATTGTTAGGTGCAATCCAAGACTGAATGTATTTTCCTGCTACTTTGACTGAATAGTTTTATTACACTGGAATGAATTGGATGATTTTATTTCAAGTTTGGATTGATTTGCATTTCTTAGAACTCAATTTAAATTAGAATAATTTGTCTTTTGAAATGGCAGTTATTTTAAGCTTAGAAACTGAACTGAAAGACTGAATTAAATCTCTACGGAGTTTTTATCATATTGTTTCTAAAAATGCACCAATCAGGGTTTTGCTGGTTGAGAACAATTTCCTGGTTGTCCTGAGAACTGAATCTGATGATTCATTTTTACGGACTATATCCCATAAAAAAATTCTGGTTTTGATTTACAGCAATAAATTAAAGCAGTGCAAGAACCTGTGCATTGCACAACTTGTTCCTGTTTGCCTCGTTAACACGTTGGACAGTTGTTGCAATTAGTTTTCAGTATTTGACCTACAGATCAAAGACGATTGTAGATTCTGTTAGAATCAACAATGTAGTTATACTTTTAATACCACTGCTAATAACAAAAAAAAAATTCTGGACATCTTTAAGTTTACTAAGTTAGGATAAAATAAACATTTCTGTATTTTTCAGTTCATTTTTCAGCTCCTCTTGAACATGTTGGTGTTCCCTGCCTGCACATTAGCAGAGGGCTCTGTGAATAAGTCACTAATGCATGTGTGCTGTTTTGAGGTGGAGGTTCACAATGACTTCATTTCATGCGACCATGTGAGCCTTGCTTTTAGTGCTGTCAGAGACATATTCATTATTCATTCGAGCCACTAATCCCTACCACTAACTCAAGTGTGAAGGATGAAAACATACTTACTTCCACAGAAACTGTGATTTTAAAAATACATTTACAGCACAATTTATTCCTGTTAATTTAACTAATGTGAAGTTCTCTTGTACCTCTAAAATCGTGACTATTTTTGTTTTTTTTGTAATTCAAATTTTATTGATTTTCTGAACACTGTCTCACATAAAGCACAAACACAAAACAAAAAAGGCTGGTGCACCCCACCCCCCACCTCAATACCCAGGTTACAGTCATATCATATGTATGTTACAGTGTTAATTCAAAAACAATCAGTAGTTGGGAGAAAGTTAGTTGTCCGGGAAAATCAAGCTTCATCCAGATGCATTATTCAAAGCCGTAGTTCTTTTCAATGAGTCCCAAAAGCTATCCCATTCCATGTCCCTGTTCCCTTCCATGTTGTTGAGCATGGCTTCATAAGAAGCTGTATCCGTCATTGATTTAATCCATTCATTTAGCTCGGGACACTTTGTGGTCTTCCAATGTCTTAAGATGATCCTGCAGGCTGTCACCAGACCTACCACCACAACTGTAAAAGCTCCTTTTGGGGTGTTCGGCATTTGAGATCTGTCTCTCAGTAAACACAGTTCTGGAGTCTGAGGTATCTCTGAGCCAAGCCATGCACTCAGAGCCTCCAAGATTTTAATCCAAAATGGTGAAACCAGAGAGCAGTCCGAAAAACAATGCAAATATGTGCCCACCTTTTTCTTACATTTCCAGCATATTGTTTGACATTATTTTCATTCTATGTAACCTAGTAGGCGTATGATAATATCTATGTAGCACCTTATACTGTATACATTTACTTCTGGCCTCTTTCACATATTTACCACTCTCTGACAGTACACTCAACCATCTTTTTTTGTATACTCTTCTCAAATATTTCTGCCATAGAAGTTTAATATTTGATGATTCACTACTCAAATTATAACTTAGCAGCTTATAAAATTGAGAGGCAGTGTGTCGTTCACGCGGCATCTTAATATAATTCAATATAACATTTTTTACAATCTTTTTAAATTTTGAGGTAACATAATGTCTCATCTGTAGGTATTTCCAAAAAATTTCTCTACCTTCCAAATTAAATATGTGAGTAAGTTCGTTGAAGGACATGAATTGCCCGTCTTTGTCTAAATCACCAATGGCGCATATGCCACGTGAATGCCACTGCCTCCAAAACACAGGTGTTTTACCAATACATATAGCAGGATTAATCCAGAGAGACACATATTTCTCTACCTGATGTGGAAGCTTTAACAGTTTGTGTACCTTTGACCAAACTTTACAAGAATGAACATAAACTGGGTTTGTTGTGTCAATCTTTTGAGATAATTTGTGTTTAGGGTCAAACAGCAAACAAATATCCCTTTCAATATGTAACCATTCCTGCCTGTTCTCACCTTCCCAGTGTTTAACTAATTTTGCCATCTTAAATGACAAGCAATAGAGTTTAGGATCCGGAGGTCCTAGGCCGCCCTTTTCCTTAGGAGCATACAGTTTTTCTAGTTTTATTCTCGCTCTTTCACCTTCCAACAAGAAATGTTTAAGTAAATTTTCATACTTTTTAAAAATATCGAGTGGAATTGTAATAGGAAGCATCATAAGCACATAATTAAACTGAGGGGTGGTAATCATTTTTATAACATTAATCTTACCCCATAGTGTTAGTTTTATCTTCTCCCACTTTTCAAAGTTTGTTTTAATTTTTGAAAGCACTTGATTAAAATTTAGTGAAGGTAACACTTCCAACTCCCTACAAAGTCTAATCCCAAGATACTTCATGCCTTCAGGTACCCATTTGAATTTAAAATCTTTGACTATGTGTGAATTACATAAAGAGGACAATGGCATGGCTTCAGATTTAGCCCAATTTATTGAGTACCCTGAAACTGTCGAATACATCTGTATAGTGTCCATTAGGTGCGGCAAAGATGTAAGCGGATGTGTTATAAGTGATAAAATATCGTCCGCATATAAAAGCAGTTTGTGTTCTTGTTGTCCCTATAATATCCCTTTGATGTCCTTATTTATCTTAGTGCTCACTGCTAAAGTTTCAATAAACATGATGAATAACAATGGACTAAGAGAACAACCCTGACGGGTCCCACGTGATAAGTTAAAAAGGGATGAGATAGTGCCATTAGTTATGACAGCAGCCTTTGGTTCCTTATACAATATTTTGACCCATTTAATAAAAAATGGTCCAAATCCAAAATTTGAGAGATCAGAGGAGAAGCAGGTTTTCATGAAGCCTGTCTGATTCTGATGAATAATACTAGGAAGGACTTGTTGTAAGCGCACAGCCAGCACCTTGGTTAATAGTTTATTAAATGTGGACTGTAAAATAATTGGCCTATAATTTGCCGGGTCTGTGCTATCCCTATCTTTTGTTTGGAATCAAGGATATCCGAGCTTCATTAAAAGTAGGAGGCAGCTATCCTCTCTCAAAAATCTCTTGATACACCTTTTGTAACACTGGAGCAAGAATATCTATATACTCCTTGTAGTATTCTGATGGAATACCATCACAACTGGGGGATTTCCCCACCTTCATCCCTGAAATTGCCTTCCTAATCTCCTCTTCAGTAATTGGTGCTTCCAACCACTCTACATGCTCCTGAGATAGCCTTGGTAGATTGAGTTTGGAGAGAAAAGCATCACTTTCTCTTTGGTTTGTCTCGTTAAACACTGAAGATGTATACAATGTTTCGTAATATTGTTTGAAGACATTGTTTATGTCTTTTGCTGAGGTTACTAAAGTATCTCCTTGTTTAATGGCAATTGTGTTAAAAAAATCCTCTTTTTTAACTTGTCTTGCTAATAATTTGCCCGTTTTCTCCCCTCCCTCAAAGAATGAAGATTTTAACCTAAACAGAGAATATTCCACTTTTTTGTTATAAATTTCATTTAACTGAAACTTAAGTCCACACATATCTCGATAAAGTAAATCATCATAACATCTAGCCAAATTGTTTTCTTTAAGTTTGATTTCTCTTTACAATTTACCAATTTTACATAGACTCTATTTTTTCTTCCATGAAGTATATGCTATAAGTTTACACCTCAGGAATGCCTTAGAGGCCGCCCATGCAGATTGAACATGGTCTGTACTGCCAGTATTTATTTCAAAATATTATCTCAGGTCCTGCCCCAACTGTTCTTTAAAGGGTTTGTCCTGTAAGAATGAGACATTCATTCTCCATCTCGAACCTCTTATATTCCCCAGTCCTAATCTTATGCATAATTCCGTAGCTGCATGGTCAGTGAGTGCAATAGTTTTAATATCAAAGCTCCGCATATTATTTACTATGAGTTTTGAAATCAAAAACAGATCGATCCTAGAATAGGATTTATGACAATGAGAATAAAATGTGTACTCTCTTTTAGACAGATTAATTAACCTCCAAACATCTACTAGACCCACATCTTCCTTTAGCATATGAACTGCATCCCTTCCTTTAGAGCTAAGTGAACCTTTTGATGTGCTATTATCAAGAATAGGATCCATAACTTCATTGAAATCCCCTGCTAATATTGTTTTAATTAATTAATTAATTAATTAAAACAATTAATGTTTAATATTGTTAATATTATTCTTCCATAGCCCCCAATATACTATTTATATTGTGGAAAAAGTTAGGGTCCTCTTTATTGGGTGCATATATGTTGCAGAGTATACCTTTACCCCTTCTATCATTGCTTCAACGCAAACTATTCTTCCCTCTGTATCGTTAGCTTGTTTTATCAATGAAAACTGAATATTTATCTTAATAAGAATAATTACACCATTGCGAGCACTTGAGAGCTATGAAAAATATGTCCTACCCAACCTGTCTTAAACTTGGACTCTTCCCCCTCATTTAGGTGAGTTTCTTGGAGAAATATTATATCGGCTTGATTTGTCTTTAAATAAGCCATTATTTTGCGCCTTTTGGCTGGATTTCCGCATCCATTAATATTCCAAGATGTGAATTTTATATACTTCCCAGTCATTACAGATTATAGATTGATACACGTTTTAAACCTGTAACAAAACACTTTGAACAGATATATCTATACCCCTGTCTCCTGATCCCTAATCTACTCTGTGAGTGCACCCAGCCAAAATGAAAATAATTTGCACGGGCAATAAACATTCCCGTCATGTAAACGGATAGAAACAACATTAAAAAAAGGAAGAAAAACAAAAAAAACAAAACACAACAACTTAAAACCTACTCTATTGCTACTGTCTACGGCAGCTTCGCTCTGTTCATGATGACAGGTGGCGAGGTCCGCCTCCCGACAGTCAAACACAGCAACTTCTATGGGGCTCCTAGGAATTAGTCAGTTGAATTTGGGGTGTCCTCCCCCTGCTCGTTCTCCTCCCGGCTCTCCTCATTGAAAAACTTCTCTGCTGCTTTCGCCGAGCTGAAGCTTATGTTTTTACCCTTCCACCTCACGCGCAGCGTGGGTGGAAACGCCAGGGTGTATTTAGCGTTGCGCTCTTGCAACTTCTTTTTCAATGCGGTGAAAGCCTTCCTCTTCTCTGCCAGTTCTTTAGTCATATCCGGAAACACTGATAGCCTGCATCCTTGCGACTCAAACCCGCGCTTCTCCTTAGCTGCCATAATCACTTTATCCCTCACTGATTGCCTCAGGAATCAAATAAGAACCAGTCTCGGAGCTTGGGTCGGGTCGGGTAACGGTGCGAAGGCCTGGTGGGCTTGTTCAGTCTCAAACTCGGCGTCATCACAAACTCCAAGACCCTCGGTTGGCATCTTCCGAACACAGCTCAAAAGTGTCCCATCAGTACCGATAGTCTCTTTTAACCCAATAACTTTCACATTATTCCTCTTACTGTGATTTTTGAGAACTTGCATGCGGTACAACATAGCTTCCATTAGCTTGCTTCTCTCACCAACTGCGGTGTGCAGCCACTCCGAAGTGTCCTCCAAGCGGGAGATGCGTGTTTCAGCCTCCGTTAGCCTTTCTTGCATTGCAGCCACCGCTGTATTCAATTCCGACGTCATCTGCTTTATTGTGGAGACATCAGCAGCTACGCTTTGTAGCATGTTACTCATTTTGACCACTTCCGAGAACAAATTCGTTATATTAGGAGGAGGAGGTGTTTCCCCCTGTTCTTCCTCATGTGGAGGGCTATTGCGGGTCGACATGCGGCCTATACTCTTTGAGTGTTTCGTTGCGGCCATTGCAGGATTAAAGTACTTTTTTCCCCAAAAAGAAGTCCACAAGCCTATACTGCTCCCTCACTTGCTGAGAACGGTATCAAATAAGAGCCCCTTACTACAATATCGTCATCTAATTACATGTCGGGAATGGAGAGCCGTTAGCCAGCTGCCATCTTGTTTGCCTGCCCACGTAACTCTAAAATCGTGACTATTAAAGAAATAATTATTTTTCTTTTTATTCAGTAACAAGATTTTATTTTTATTTTTTGCATTCATACAGACGCAGCATGAAGCGCAAAGCCTCCTTCACCTGTCCGTTCAACGGGAGCTGCACCATCACAAAAGACAACCGGCGCCACTGCCAAGCATGTCGTCTTAAACGCTGCATCGACATCGGCATGATGAAAGAATGTGAGTATGGTGATCTTTCTGCTGAAGATGTGCTCCCATGGTGGGGAGTTGGAGGTAGGAGTGTGAGGCCACAGGAAACAGGACATGACGATAATAAGGCTTGTTTCCTCTTTGAATTAGTCATGATTGATATAAACTTGGTCAAGAATTGTTGTAAACAAACATGCCGCACTATCAAACTATGTCATAGAAATGTCAAAATGTATTCAAGTTACATTGGGACTTGGGATTACTTTGAGCTAGTCTTCAAATCTGTCTGCATGATTGGTTTGACTTCGGTCTTTCCAGGCGAGCAGAATAGACTCAAAAGGTTTGTTAGTACACTGCTACCAGAGCAGGAAATGAAGTGGAAACTGGATTAGTTGTATCAGGTTGTAACAAGGTCAGGGAAAACAACAAAACACACATTCAATAGATCAGCTTTTGCTTACTGTTAGATAAAGATATTCATTACAGATTCACATTTTCCTTTAGTCTGTAAAATACCCACCAAAAATTAGAGCTGACTCTGCATGAATTCATTCCTTATAATCACTACTAAGAAAAGACAACAAGAATATTCATTTGGATCAGACTTTTAAACAAAGTAATTAATGCACTGCTGGCTGGAAGAAACCTCTGTTCACCCCTTTTATTTGTGTAGCTGCGATTCACAACAAATCCCAGTTGAAAGCCATTATTTCCATTAGCAAAACAGGTTTCATTCGTAACCAAGTGTATAGAATCCAATTTAGACCAAATTCATAATCAATGCGGTTTGATCTCATCAGTATAGTTATAAAACCAAATTAACTTTCCCTGTTAAAGGGTTGGGGCTAACATGTGNATTGCCTTCCTAATCTCCTCTTCAGTAATTGGTGCTTCCAACCACTCTACATGCTCCTGAGATAGCCTTGGTAGATTGAGTTTGGAGAGAAAAGCATCACTTTCTCTTTGGTTTGTCTCGTTAAACACTGAAGATGTATATAATGTTTCGTAATATTGTTTGAAGACATTGTTTATGTCTTCTGCTGAGGTTACTAAAGTATCTCCTTGTTTAATGGCAGGGATTGTTAAAAAAATCCTCTCTTTTAACTTGCTAATAATTTGCCCGTTTTCTCCCCTCCCTCAAAGAATGAAGATTTTAACCTAAACAGAGAATATTCCACTTTTTTGTTATAAATTTCATTTAACTGAAACTTAAGTCCACACATATCTCGATAAAGTAAATCATCATAACATCTAGCCAAATTGTTTTCTTTAAGTTTGATTTCTCTTTACAATTTACCAATTTTACATAGACTCTATTTTTTCTTCCATGAAGTATATGCTATAAGTTTACACCTCAGGAATGCCTTAGAGGCCGCCCATGCAGATTGAACATGGTCTGTACTGCCAGTATTTATTTCAAAATATTATCTCAGGTCCTGCCCCAACTGTTCTTTAAAGGGTTTGTCCTGTAAGAATGAGACATTCATTCTCCATCTCGAACCTCTTATATTCCCCAGTCCTAATCTTATGCATAATTCCGTAGCTGCATGGTCAGTGAGTGCAATAGTTTTAATATCAAAGCTCCGCATATTATTTACTATGAGTTTTGAAATCAAAAACAGATCGATCCTAGAATAGGATTTATGACAATGAGAATAAAATGTGTACTCTCTTTTAGACAGATTAATTAACCTCCAAACATCTACTAGACCCACATCTTCCTTTAGCATATGAACTGCATCCCTTCCTTTAGAGCTAAGTGAACCTTTTGATGTGCTATTATCAAGAATAGGATCCATAACTTCATTGAAATCCCCTGCTAATATTGTTTTAATTAATTAATTAATTAATTAAAACAATTAATGTTTAATATTGTTAATATTATTCTTCCATAGCCCCCAATATACTATTTATATTGTGGAAAAAGTTAGGGTCCTCTTTATTGGGTGCATATATGTTGCAGAGTATACCTTTACCCCTTCTATCATTGCTTCAACGCAAACTATTCTTCCCTCTGTATCGTTAGCTTGTTTTATCAATGAAAACTGAATATTTATCTTAATAAGAATAATTACACCATTGCGAGCACTTGAGAGCTATGAAAAATATGTCCTACCCAACCTGTCTTAAACTTGGACTCTTCCCCCTCATTTAGGTGAGTTTCTTGGAGAAATATTATATCGGCTTGATTTGTCTTTAAATAAGCCATTATTTTGCGCCTTTTGGCTGGATTTCCGCATCCATTAATATTCCAAGATGTGAATTTTATATACTTCCCAGTCATTACAGATTATAGATTGATACACGTTTTAAACCTGTAACAAAACACTTTGAACAGATATATCTATACCCCTGTCTCCTGATCCCTAATCTACTCTGTGAGTGCACCCAGCCAAAATGAAAATAATTTGCACGGGCAATAAACATTCCCGTCATGTAAACGGATAGAAACAACATTAAAAAAAGGAAGAAAAACAAAAAAAACAAAACACAACAACTTAAAACCTACTCTATTGCTACTGTCTACGGCAGCTTCGCTCTGTTCATGATGACAGGTGGCGAGGTCCGCCTCCCGACAGTCAAACACAGCAACTTCTATGGGGCTCCTAGGAATTAGTCAGTTGAATTTGGGGTGTCCTCCCCCTGCTCGTTCTCCTCTAGGCTCTCCTCATTGAAAAACTTCTCTGCTGCTTTCGCCGAGCTGAAGCTTATGTTTTTACCCTTCCACCTCACGCGCAGCGTGGGTGGAAACGCCAGGGTGTATTTAGCGTTGCGCTCTTGCAACTTCTTTTTCAATGCGGTGAAAGCCTTCCTCTTCTCTGCCAGTTCTTTAGTCATATCCGGAAACACTGATAGCCTGCATCCTTGCGACTCAAACCCGCGCTTCTCCTTAGCTGCCATAATCACTTTATCCCTCACTGATTGCCTCAGGAATCAAATAAGAACCAGTCTCGGAGCTTGGGTCGGGTCGGGTAACGGTGCGAAGGCCTGGTGGGCTTGTTCAGTCTCAAACTCGGCGTCATCACAAACTCCAAGACCCTCGGTTGGCATCTTCCGAACACAGCTCAAAAGTGTCCCATCAGTACCGATAGTCTCTTTTAACCCAATAACTTTCACATTATTCCTCTTACTGTGATTTTTGAGAACTTGCATGCGGTACAACATAGCTTCCATTAGCTTGCTTCTCTCACCAACTGCGGTGTGCAGCCACTCCGAAGTGTCCTCCAAGCGGGAGATGCGTGTTTCAGCCTCCGTTAGCCTTTCTTGCATTGCAGCCACCGCTGTATTCAATTCCGACGTCATCTGCTTTATTGTGGAGACATCAGCAGCTACGCTTTGTAGCATGTTACTCATTTTAACCACTTCCGAGCACAAATTTGTTGTATTAGGAGGAGGTGTTTCCCCCCCGTTCTTCCTCACGTGGAGGGCTGTTGCGGGTCGACATGCAGCCTTTACTCTTTGAGTGTTTCATTGCGGCCATTGCAGGTTTAAAGTACTTTTTTTTAAAAGAAGAAGTCCACAAGCCTACACTGCTACCTCACTTGCTGAGAACGGTATCAAATAAGAGCCCCTTACTACAATATCGTCATCTAATTACATGTCGGGAATGGAGAGCCGTTAGCCAGCTGCCATCTTGTTTGCCTGCCCACGTAACTCTAAAATCGTGACTATTAAAGAAATAATTATTTTTCTTTTTATTCAGTAACAAGATTTTATTTTTATTTTTTGCATTCATACAGACGCAGCATGAAGCGCAAAGCCTCCTTCACCTGTCCGTTCAACGGGAGCTGCACCATCACAAAAGACAACCGGCGCCACTGCCAAGCATGTCGTCTTAAACGCTGCATCGACATCGGCATGATGAAAGAATGTGAGTATGGTGATCTTTCTGCTGAAGATGTGCTCCCATGGTGGGGAGTTGGAGGTAGGAGTGTGAGGCCACAGGAAACAGGACATGACGATAATAAGGCTTGTTTCCTCTTTGAATTAGTCATGATTGATATAAACTTGGTCAAGAATTGTTGTAAACAAACATGCCGCACTATCAAACTATGTCATAGAAATGTCAAAATGTATTCAAGTTACATTGGGACTTGGGATTACTTTGAGCTAGTCTTCAAATCTGTCTGCATGATTGGTTTGACTTCGGTCTTTCCAGGCGAGCAGAATAGACTCAAAAGGTTTGTTAGTACACTGCTACCAGAGCAGGAAATGAAGTGGAAACTGGATTAGTTGTATCAGGTTGTAACAAGGTCAGGGAAAACAACAAAACACACATTCAATAGATCAGCTTTTGCTTACTGTTAGATAAAGATATTCATTACAGATTCACATTTTCCTTTAGTCTGTAAAATACCCACCAAAAATTAGAGCTGACTCTGCATGAATTCATTCCTTATAATCACTACTAAGAAAAGACAACAAGAATATTCATTTGGATCAGACTTTTAAACAAAGTAATTAATGCACTGCTGGCTGGAAGAAACCTCTGTTCACCCCTTTTATTTGTGTAGCTGCGATTCACAACAAATCCCAGTTGAAAGCCATTATTTCCATTAGCAAAACAGGTTTCATTCGTAACCAAGTGTATAGAATCCAATTTAGACCAAATTCATAATCAATGCGGTTTGATCTCATCAGTATAGTTATAAAACCAAATTAACTTTCCCTGTTAAAGGGTTGGGGCTAACATGTGCGTGCGTGCGTGCGTGCGTGCGTGCGTGCGTGCGTGCGTGCGTGCGTGTGTGCGTGCTTGTGTGTGTGTGTGACATATTGTTAAGACTACAGTAAAGCATTACGATGGAAATTGTAAAACGTATGTTTCCTGGAGTTGGATACCAGTGTGGTATTTGGTTCTAGTCCACACGCAGCCAGATATCTAGGAAAACTAACACATTTTTATGCATTTTAGCCTTTTATCCACACAAAAAAATTATTACTTATAAAAACTCTAATAAAAGTTGGAGTTTTTAAAACATGGAGATTTGAGAAAACGCCGTATTTGTGTCCAGGTCCTTTGGAAAACCAAGGTTTAGGATCCCATGCATTACAGTCTGCAACAAATAATTAGTCAATATATCTACATACCTGCTTTGACATGATTCACAATCGAAATCATCTTTCGTTTTTGTAACTTTATGTTCTAATATGCTGTTTAAAAGTAGTTCAACCTATATATCTGTCTTCACAAATGGAACCTCGACTTCCTGTTTAATTCCCAACAGGAAGTCAAGGTTTTTGTGAAGCAATCTGGTTTACTGACATAGGTTTTAGCTTTGCTATGCGCTTCCCTCCTATGGGTTTGGCATGTTCAAAACAACGCTCAGGGAAGTATTTGTGTAGATTCATGTGTATAAAAGCTTTTCTGAAACCAATCCCGTGTGCATGAGATATATATATATATATATATATATATATATATATATATATATATATTTTAAACATCGTGGCGGAGATATTTGCTTTTATAAAGACCAGAGGTTGGTATGTACGATATGAGCTTTGAAACTGCAGTTCCAAGGAGGAGCTGCGCCTCAAAGGCGGGGCTCGGTCCAACCAGGCGTTTTGCACAACTGAATGGTTGTGAAGGAGGTTAAAGGATTTCTGAATCATGGATGAAAGAATCAAGAAAGAATATCTGAAAGAATCAGATATATAAAATTATAACATGATGTAAAGCTCAAAAAAGTTAGGTTTGCATAATACTGCCCCTTTAAATGTATGGACAAAAATCCAGTGTTATGTTGAGACGTTAAACTCTGTCACATAAATAAATCTTCAGCCGACTCATTTTAACTTTGACTTCAATTATGCCTCAGCTTGGAATTCCTCTGATATAATATTCTTTTATTCATCTGAGTTACAGTAGAGCAGCTGCTCTGATGCCACACAAGGCTGAAAGCACAGCCATCTATATATAAAATACACTTTAAAAAAAAGTCTTTTTTTTCAGTGTGAGTTATGTGTGCAACAACCCAGGGAAGAGAAACTACGCTTCTATTTCAAAAAGAGAAACTTTCTGACTTATTTGTCTAATTTTAAACTTTGCTCACATGAGGATAATCAGTAAAAAGCAAAAGCAACCTGACTTCCAAGAGAAACAGGAGGCAGTGGAATCAATGGGTTAGTGAAAACCGATATTATTTGCAGCGAGGAAATGGGTAATAGAGTTTACGGTCCATATGCATTAGGTTGGTAGTACCATATGGCAAATTCAGTCCTGGGTCAAAAAGTAGCTTCATACAATTAGTGTTTTTCATCTCGCTTTTATCCAAGCAGATGGTCGTTAAGAGTCACAAAAACAGCATTGTGTCAGTGTTTGAAAAGCAGCTTGTTTCCAGTTTGCTCTTAACCTTGTTGGTTATGCATGGAGACCACCAGGCATGGGTGTAATGCAAGAACTAGACAACATGAGGAAAAACAATGTTTCCTACCCAACATATGATGGCAGAAAAGATTACACAAAAAATCTTGAAGGAGCTAAACTTGTTAATGTTAGAAGCTGCAGCATTTATAATGTTCTTCTAGAGTCATGCTTATAAGTTGCAATAAATAATGTTAGTTTATGTCTCCCAACATGGTTAATAGCTTGATTATGTAGAAACAGAAGCTTTACTGACCTAATATATTTTTTAAAGAGTTGTTAAAATCTCTTTCATACTATACTGTCATGAGATAGTGACAGTTTTAACAAATATGTTAAATATGTTTTTTATATAAAAACTTTAACATGCTTTCCTAAGTTTCTATCGTGCTGCTGCACATTTTTAAAGCATCTTAATTTTTTTGTTTTGAATATATCAAAGCATAATTTGATTTGACAATACTACCCACAAGTATCGTACATGCAGTCAGCCTTTTAACATTCCCTTTAGTGAAACAAATTTATCTTCCAGTTGAGTGTCTAGAGTGCAACCACACCACATACGCTGCATTTATTTTACAGCAGGTCGTTAATATTCCCAAATATGGTCAATAAATTCTGTTTTTGTAATGTGTGTTACAAATATCAAACCCCACTTCAACTACTTTCAAAAATAGGAGCCCAATCTGAAGAGCTGCTCCCACTTCGAAGGCTGTTTACTCTTCCTAAATGGTTTTTCGAGTGTTCTAACTGGTTGCGATTTTGCAAAGATGCATTTGGCATCGTTTGTGCAGCTGTGAGCCAGTCAGATTGAAGCCTCCCTTCCACAGTCAAGAGTCCTTCTACTTAGTGAGAGGAGTATTGCGAAGGTGTGGATAACGGCGCAACAACGTTGTTTTTCTGCTCTTGGTCTGCCCCGTCTGGTATTTTTTCCCTGAAAGGAAGACTGATCCAGGCTCATACATAGTGCAGGCGCTCAGTCCACAGGGTTGCAAATGTTTGAGCTACATGTGGTTGGCCGCAGAGGGTCTTGAAGGAACCTCGCAGACTGGGACACATGACAACGTTTACGTCACACCGGCTCTGCGGTTGAGCGGACGTGGACATCATGAATTCTCTTTAAGGGTCCTCGTTATTTAGGTGCTAATTTATTGGTGGAAAATAAAGTGAAAAGATCCCTTTTGTTTCACAGCAATGTCTTTGTGGGTGCATATAAGAAATCCTGTGTTGTGTTTCACAGATGAATGCACTCTGATTAGTAGTGTGTGTAGGTGGGTGTTTTTGCTTGCCCTCTCTCGGCTCTGCCAGCTGAGCTCTTAGTAAACAGCCTGTCCTTATTTGACACAGGTTAGAGAGATGCCAGGAAAAGACCTCCCCACATGCGTGTGTGTGCGTGTGCGTGTGTGTGCGCAAGTTGCAATATTTGTGAACAAGATTAAATTACAAGAGTTTTTGAACATTTTAGACCACAGATGATTGAATTCCCATGTTTTACTATAGCCCTTCAAGTGGCTCCCTAATTCCTCATTCCCTGTCTGAGTCTTTTATTTTTTTATTTTTTGGTCTCTTTGGCAACATTTACATCTACCTAGTGAAATCGACAGATGTTGAGACTGCTTTGGCTGAAAACATTAAATGGTGTATGATTTTTATTTTATTTTTTATCAAAATGAGAAGATGTGATGACAAGTTTTGGGAAAAGTTTGAGTGGCTTCCGAAATGGTAACGTGTTATGGATTATAACACTGTTCAGAAAGCATACTTTGCCAATCTATGTAATTAAAAGAAGTACCTCGCAAAATGTACTCGCACCTCATTTCTTCACATTTTCTCACACTAAAACCGCAAACTTAAATGTTTTTATTGGGATTTTATGTGAACACAAAGTACTCCCAAATTTTGACGTAGAAGGAAAAATGATTCATGATTTTGGAAAATGTGGCGTATTTATTCTTCTTTGCTAAAGTAGCTCAGTCAGTTTGGGTGGAGAGCATCTAAGAGCAATTTTTCAGTTCTGTCACAGATTTACAAGAAGGTTCAGATCTAGACTTTGACTGGATCATTCATATTAAAAGGTTTCCTCAAAGGATTGTCCTGTATACCAGTGATCCCCAGTATCACGGACTGGTCAAGACTTGGAAATTTTGCTGCAGCCCGGGGGAGGAGGGTAGGGGGGTCGTGAACCGTCAGATAAGGCTTCTGCATGTTGGTGTTCCCGCTAAATCCTGAATATACCCAATTTGGG
>NW_015116245.1:26194-27399 GCF_001443285.1 Poecilia latipinna
ATTATATGTAAAGGTCATCATTATATATGTTTATGTTTATTCAGTTAAAAATGTTAACTATGAAAAAACAGTCACCTCCAAATCATAGTGCAGCAAATAGAGCGGCTGCTCCCGTCGTCTTTTATCCACCGCCTTTTCTTTTTGTTACATCTTTTGTCTCTTAAAATGACTCCACAAACTGTCACTATTGCTTCTACATCGTCATCCATGTTTGGTTATTTTAAATTCCCGTATGCTATGTTGGGGGTTTTGTGGATTTTCTTCTGGAATCACGATGTTTGTGACTGGAATCGGTTCGTGTGGTTTGTCGCTCCTGCCGTGAGAGACGAACCGATCGAACCTGTTGTACTTTTATCAGCTCTGTGATCACAGAGGTTTGGAGAATCGGCTGACAATCCTTAAATCTTGCTGTCTAAACCAGACTTAAGACTCACAAGCTCTACTTATCCTCTCTCGACCACTGCCCAAACGTTCTCTGACTCTGGTCGCTATGGTAACGTTTACATATCCCTTCAAAATAATATAGAGATGCGCCACAAAAACGAGCATTTTACTTTCGTGAAAATTTTCACTCACGATAATGACTAACGGGAGCCCTGATCTTATTTCTCTCCAACGAGACGGTCCCATCTGGGAGTGATGGGAGACAGTGACACCCGAAGTGTTGCTTATATGCACAGCCTGCTTGGTCTCTACGTGGCGAAGCAGTTTGAAGGCTTCATTGCCTCATTAGCGAGCCGGTCGCCGCATGTTACGCAGAGCGGGCTTGTAATGTGGGAGTCTCCTACTGGTCCGGGATAAATTCATTCTCCTGTCTCTTCTCTGGGCCTTTTCCCCTTTGCAAAGAAACTTTCCAAAGACAGCTGATCTGGTTTTTACTCATTTTGCTGCTTGTGGGCTCAATGTTGGCGCGCAAATAACCGAGAGAATCCGGTTAAAGGATTTTCAAAATAAAAGATCCTCCAGACTCAAATAATACATAAAACGGAAATATTTAATTATTTCTTGCACGGCCCGGTACCAATTGGTCCACAGACCGGTACTGGTCCACGGACCGGGGGTTGGGGACCACTGGTGTATACAACTCCATCCATCTTCTCATCTACAGCATTCCTGTTGCTGCTGA
Organism: Poecilia latipinna; assembly: GCF_001443285.1. Classification (NCBI taxonomy): domain Eukaryota; kingdom Metazoa; phylum Chordata; class Actinopteri; order Cyprinodontiformes; family Poeciliidae; genus Poecilia; species Poecilia latipinna. The sequence goes on from NW_015116245.1 coordinate 27,321, forward strand.
AGGAAATCATCCCCACACCATGATTGTGGTGGTGTTTTCAGACAATGTGCAGTTTTGGTTTTCCACCACAAAAAAAATT
>NW_015116245.1:30250-37979 GCF_001443285.1 Poecilia latipinna
GATGGATGGATGGATGGATGGATGGATGGATGGATGGATGGATGGATGGATGGATGGAAATATTTAATTATTTCTTGCGCGGCCCGGTACCCATTGGTCCACGGACCGGGGCTTGAGGACCACTGCTGTATACAACTCCATCCATCTTCTCATCTACAGCATTCCTGTTGCTGCTGAAGGAAATCATCCCCACACCATGATTGTGGTGGTGTTTTCAGACAATGTGCAGTTTTGGTTTTCCACCACAAAAAAAATTTTTGTTTTGTTCTCATATTCCACATGTTTGTTCTGTCCCCATCATGGGCTGTGGCTACAAAACAGATTTCTTAAATCTTCATTTTAGCAACTGCTTTCTTGCTACTCTTTCATAATTGCTAGGTCTGTACCGTCCTCACCTCTATGCTGTTTGTCAATCTCTGGATAATGATTTTCTTTTCTATTTAGGTGAAAGACACTCTGCGATGGCTCTATAAGGACTCTGTCTTTGGGTTTTTACATCTTTTTACATCCAACATCTTTGGCTTTGGAAGATATGACCGTTCATTTCTTTTACTTGACACCAGTCTTGCTCTTTCCATTCCAGATGGATTGAGATGGTACTATGAGATGTTCAAAGCTCTGGATATTGCTTTGTAGCCCAAATATACCCTTAGAGTTCTATACACCTATAGCAGTGACCTGTCTGCTTTGTGCCTTGGTGTTTATGAGTAAAATATTGCTATGTCTAGGGTCGTGACTTGACAAAATGTAATTTTGCTTTCTAAACGATGGAAGCTATTTTGTGTTTCCAGTAGAAGCCAATCAATAGGGGAAGTAACAAGAAACACAGGAGCTGATGGTTACATTCAGAAATAAACGTATGTTGTTTGGAGTGTACTGAGTCAACACCATGTTAGCTCTCATTGTGATCTTTTGATAAGCTATTTTGCGTCACATGCAGGATGTATAGGTGCCTTGATGCCTGACTGACCTGGATTTAACCACTTGAAAGCACAAGTCTGGGGCATTAGCAAGGACAAATTGGCTACACACCAAATGCTTCTTGACATATATCACACTAAATCTAAAGGTTAGTAGCCTCCATTGTATTAAACTGGTTGGCTGGTTGGTTAATGTGTAAGCCCACAGCAAACCTCTGGCTCCTTCCCAGGGGTTCTCTGCCTTTGCATCTCTTATCAACATCTCTGGCTTGGAAATGTTGACCAAAACCTCATTTTGTTTTTGTTTATTTAATTCTTCTGTCCGTGTGTGCTTTCATTCAATTATTTTGTTTTGATGCTTTTTTTTTTTGTTGCCATGCCAGGCACAACATCACCACATCCAATCAACTGTTTTTAAAATGCCAACTGACTGTCTTTTGGTGAACTGCTGAGTATTTTGCTGAAGCGCTGTTGGGTGATCAAGATATTCCTTTCAACATTCTTTTGTGAACTCTGTCTTTAATGATGCATCCAGTTCTCCGACTTGGTGAGGGAAGAACTTGTCCAATCAAGTTACAGTCTGAGAATAGCTGCTTTGATCCCCCATGCCAAACTCTGAACCAAACTCTGCCTATTCACAATTACTCCCTGCATACTTGAATATCACTTACCACAAGGAGTGAGGGTTGGCTGTTTGATTCTGGCTGGAGAATAGAAGGACAAGGGAGTGCACCCAAAGCCTAATTAATCACAGGGGCTTAATAGAAATAAAAGCCTATTTAACTCTGTTTAGCAGAAAAATTTATTTGCTTTTTTCGGCCTTGTGACTAAGATTGCTTCAGTATTTGCAATGAAAAGTATTGAAAAATACAATAGATTGAGAAAATAGATCCTTTAGCATTTTCAAACATCTACCAGATAGAACAGGCCAGAAGCTGAAGTAGATAGGTAGGTGTCTGTTCCTAGGATGGATCTGCTTGTAGATTCTTTTGGGCCTTAAAAAGTAGTTTTTGAGTGTTTGTGAATCAGGGAGTAGGTTAGTAGTAGAATGAGAGAAGTCTATCACTGTGTTTAAATGTTTGACAGGCCAGACGCTGAGCTCAGAAGACCAGTCATTTACAGCCGTCAAATACCCCACCCCCACCTTTTATCGATGAATAAACAAGAAACATTATCTTACATCCTTCATCTGGAACAGATTAAGAGGCCTTCTAGCTGAGCTAATTACCAGAAAACAAAGCTTGAGCTTTCTTTTTGTCTTAAATTGCTTAATTATAAATAAATGCTCTGCAGATTATGACGGCTATTTTTCTTTTTATCTTTTGCTGCCAAAATGGCAGATTTGTCAGCATATTTCTGCTTGTTGTGACCCCATCTCTCTGGGCCCGGGCCATAACAGCTTGGCTGCTTTAATCTGTCTGGGAGTCGTGCTGTCTGTCAGTCTGTCTTTGCTGCATAGTTGAGAACCTCGTGGCTAAGTGTTTACTATGGCAATGAATCAAGAGATTAATATGAGTTTTGGCATTCAGGCGCAGTGCATCACTGTAGCAGTCACAACACAATTCCATGTGGATTTCAAGCGGACTAACTGTAAAAATATTTATGTTATGTGCCTTTATTGTCGATTTGTAGTTGGGTACTGAAACAGAAAGATGTGATAGTATGCGCCCATGTTTTATAAGGAGGAATTATTTCATTTATCAGATTGTTTCCAGGGGAGAGACTTCAAGACAAAATATTGTTTTTTTTTGTTTTTTTTTTTCTCTCTCGGGGGTTCACAGAAACATTCTTCTATAGCTAGCAGTAAACAAAGCCATGCATAAATGGAGTTACAGATTTATTTTTTTATTGTGGTTACATATTTTACAGATGTTTTCAAAAAATGAGAAAACTGAAAGATGCATCTGTCTTTACCTGAAGTCCCATAAAACCCACACAGGCTGCTTGAGGCGGTATACCTGTGAAACATCATCTAAAGGAGCATATTGCACTTTCTGGTTAATTTTTTTCTTGCCATGCCTAAATGTAGAAATTACCTCCTTTACCTTGTTTGAATTAAGATGAGCTGATTGTTCCCACTGTATCGCTGACCCGGCAATCGGCACATTTCAACAAGGCAGTTCAAAATGCTTTACATCACAAAAACACAATGCAGCCACCAATTATGGAATGAGAAATACACATTGCATCAAGCAAATATACTTCAAATATGTTGATCAATTTACCAATTATTATGAATCAAAGGCAACTCTTTTTGCCTTTTTGATTCAATTTTAATTTCAATCTATTTTTGATTTTAGTTTAGCTAAAAAGTTAACTAAATTTTTTAGCTAAAAACTTTAGCTTTTAGTTTTTTAGAAGTTTGTTCTAGATTTGTGGTGCATAGAAGTTGAATGCTGCTTCTCCATGTTTGGTTCTGGTTCTGGAGATCCAGAGTAGACCAGTGTTCTGACTATCAGAACACTGGTCTGATAGTCAGACCAGAACACTGGTCTACTCTGTGTTCTGGTCCATCTCTTCAAATCTGAAGACATGGTAGGAAAATCTCTTCAGATTTTCCTACCATAGCACGGATAGATAGCTAAGTCTATCTGCCAGTGCTACACGTCCAAAACTACTACCGTCATGTTTATGAACCGAAAACTATAGCGGGTTGTGCTAATGTTAAATATATTGGACAACATTATTTGAGTGACAGAACTTAAGTGGAAACTTAGGAGTTATGCTTAGCATTGTATTGGAACAATTTATATACACAGTGAAACCACAAGAAGATCATTTCCTTCATCTGAATATCCTACCCATTTAAAATGAAAAGCTTTTTCATCAAAATGATGAAATAAAAATCTTTTTCATTTTAAATTAAAAGAATTAAAAGCACTAAAATAATTACTATACACTAATTCTTTTAGTGCACACTAAAAGAATTAGTATGCACTAATTATTTTACAAGAATATCCTACCTGTTAAGAAATATTTTAAATACAAAGGTGTTTGTAAGACTAAAACAGAGTCAGACAGGGGAAACACGTTTTTATTGGAATTAAATTAATGTTACGTGCTTCGGGCACATTATGATTTTTGTCTATTTTCTCTTTGTTTTCTTATAGACTTTAATTGAATGACATTTTGTTAATATATTTTGTAGTTTGGATAACTTCCTTCTTTTTGGTCATTTGATTACGTTTATTTGTGGCGCTGTTGATCCGCCTATAAATAGGCTGGGTTTCGGCATGTTGGAAAAAAACCTCCGCCCTTCCACTCGCTTCCGCTCGCTCCACCACCACCAGGCGCGGTGTGCGCTAGTCCAGCCGCTGTGGGCCGCAGCTGAGGTTTCCAGCCTGCTATGTGGTATTTCTGTTAGCCTGTGTTTGTTTGTTTTTTCGTTGTGATTTTGGCCTGGTGGGACCGGTTGTCCTGGTTTCGATCTGTCTTTTGCATTAGGTTCTTTTTGCTTTAGTCCGGTACTAGTAGGGGCTTCGACGGCCCTGTATAGGGTTGGCCCCCTGCTGTACCGTTTTGTTCTGTTTGATCGGCTCACCAGGTCCAACTTTCTGTTACTACTTTTGGGGTTTTGTTTTTCTTTTTTTGGGGGGGGACACGGGAAACTGAGGGCCTTCAACTCTCTTTTTCTTCACAGAAAATCAGAAGCAGCTGAACCAAGAAAACCAAAGTTCAAGAGAGTTTAAGAATAAAATATTTTGTTGAACCCTCATTCTTGTCTTGTGTCCTCAAATATGTTGTGCCCTTGGTGGACGTAACAATTAAACACCGACAAATACAGATCACCGTATCTCTTTTTTGCGCCATACCATAGTAGAAACAGAAACTTGCATTTAAATGTTCTAGATCCAGGCTGCAGATTTTTCACTGTAAAATGTCCTGGATTATATAATCGAATTTGCACAATTACTCAGTGTTTTCATCCCCCCTCAGTAATGCTGACTGTCTACCTTTGCAGTCTCTAAGAGTGGTAGAGGTACTTTAGAGGTAATAATGTGGTGAACCACTTATGGTACTGCAGTTTTTGTATTCAGAGATCTCACATTCCAGTTGAAGAGTAAACCTTGGGAAGCGATGATTTAAACTTCCCCTTCCTTGTTTTTCTGGCTGCCGTCCTACATCCACAGCGTCTTGCGCTCCAGTTCTTTGGGTGTCGGTTCAATCACAAACTATTATGCTGTTGTTTATTCATGGCATATGAGTAGAAAGAAGAATTACATCCGTCCTCCAAAAAGTAGAGCTTTGTAGGAAAGAAGCAAAACTACAAAAAATAATGCTGAACACAGAAGGATATCACAGGGTTCATACAGTTGCTTAAAATCATTGAAAATTATTACATTTCAATTGGATGCTTTCAATGTTTGGAAAGTGCTTGATTTCTGTATATATAAGCTGCACAGTTTTGTAATAAAGTGCAATCTAGCGTTTGATTCAGAGCATAAACTTGGAAAGCACCGTTTACAGTTGAAACCAGATATTTAAAGATAATTAAAAGACACATACACATTTTTTTCTCACTGTTTGAAGTTAAATAAGGCCAAATTTCTCTTGTTTTAGGTCAGTTAGAATTCCTCAAATATTTCTGTTTGCTTCATGCCAGAAAACTTAGCAAGAACATTTTAAAGACATTTTTGTAACTTTATCGCAGCAGTCAGGTGTATAGGATTTGTGTAAGAAAAACATTTCAAGACATAACATTTTTAGATTTTATTTTACCTTTAGAATGCATTATACTAATATAAGATGTTATAAATAACAGTAATAAATGATATCATAAAATGGTTTAGTTTAATTAAACTGTCATTTTAGTTTATTTGTTTTGTTTTTATCTCCAACATGTGGTACTGGAAAAAGTTATGAGAAAAGATATGAGAAAAAATGTAATATCCTGATATATTTTTGCTATATCACGATACACGATATATATCACGATATTCTTAAATGAGCTCCAATGTTATTTTAATCTAGACTCCTTCCAGCATGATGTCACCCACACAAGTTCCCGCCCACATTTCCCTGCTAGACTTAAATGTAATCTCAAATAAAAGGGATGCAGTGTTTTGCTATGAACTGTCTACACTAAGACTAGATAACAAGGTGAGACATGTTTTAACTAAGAAACAAAATAGCGAGGGAGAGGGAAGTAGGTCAGTTATGCTTGAATTTGACAAACTTAAATAGCTGTGCTGTGGAATAAGGTGTGTTCAGCTTAAAAATAAAAAAGGTGATTTGTTTTTAACTGACCTTCTTAAAGTACAAATGTGTGACATTGCTGCTTACAGTGAGTCTATGTGCAAATGGTATACAGTACAGTATATATAAGTAACATCTAAGTAACCGATCTTCAGTAGTATTCTGAAAATGTGGAGTTACTTCATTGTTTTTGACCTGTCCCTCCGTCTATCTGCCTGTTGCAGTTATACTGACGGATGAGGAAGTGCAGAGGAAAAGGGAAATGATAATGAAGAGGAAAGAAGAGGAGGCAGCCCGGGAGGCGCAGAGGCCACGTCTGAACGAGGAGCAGGCACGGATGATCTCTAGCTTGGTGGAAGCTCACCACAAGACCTACGATGCCTCCTATTCTGATTTTTCACGCTTCAGGGTTAGTCCGCTTCAAATTCTGATATCCTTCTAGCCAATCAGCACTCAGCTGAAACAATGAATGAACTTTTTCACATTTTTCATGTAGAACTGAAACAATTAATCGTGATGAATTCATTATTGAAATAATCATTAACTAGCGTGTATAGACTTAAAAAAAACCCATCAGAGCAATAATTAAGCCAGAACGGTAAATAAAATTTAAGCGTTTTTATTTAAAATAAAAATAAAAAAAACATTTTTACATATATTTTACCCAGAACTCCTCAAGTGACAGTTTTGGCTTCACCAGGTTCAAATCTTGTAAATAAATCTCCTATTCTTGTTTTTTGCTATTCAATTAATAAGCAGTTAATCAAAAAATAATAATCAGATTAGATTAGCTTTACACTGTATTGATGTTAAGTCAAGTAGAAAGGGATGAGCTTTTCACTTCACATGTTCATTAGAGATGTGCCGATCAGGTTTTTTCCTGCCGATACCGATCACCCATGAGGGCCGATCACCGATACCGATCACATAATTATTATTTATTTATTTTTTTTATCATAAACACTACCGGTTACATTATGTGGAAAAAGGAACCATGAATTCACCTTCATTTAGCCAAAAACGTGTTTTTAATAACTTTTTCCAAGAAGAAAACTAAACAAAACAGGCATTGTTCAAATTGTACTGCTATTGATAATACTATCATTAACAGACTGATAACATATGAAGGCTCTGAAGAGGCTAAATAATGCAAAGAGTCTAAAAACCTTTCAACATTGCCAAAAAATTCAAGTATAAAACTTAACATTCAAAGGCAAAAACAGGTTCCATTAGAATAAACAATCCAGAGTTACTGAATGAAAACTTCCTGATAGCATGGCGGCTAGCTGATTACCACTAGCTCTGATTGGCTGTTTCTGACTGAGCGGAGTAATTATGCAGAACAGGGAGGAGGCAGAGGACATCGATTATTTTTTCAGAGGTTATCTGTCTCATGTTAGGACAGCGAAAGTTTCAATACGTATGTAAAATTTTATCTTTAAGTTAGATGCTGCAGCTTTAAGTAGAGGTTCAGTGTGAGAGTTCACTACCAGGTGGAGAAGAAGCTGCGCTCCGTCTGTGAAGTATTACTACCTGTAGCGCGTAGCAGAGGTTCAACAGCGAGAGCAGAACCAGCATCTTACATCGCAGCTCGAAGACTTAAATAATTTTGC
>NW_015116245.1:41130-41346 GCF_001443285.1 Poecilia latipinna
TTCTCAGGCTACAAGGAGCCTCCTACCATCCTGGCAGGAGAGCGGAAATCTTCACACATACAAATGTAATCTTTTCTTATGGCTCTAGGCCTGGACATTTAGCTCGCCATCTTCTGGCCTGTATAAATAAACAGGACCAATAAACATTGAAATCCAATTCAATCATTCTAACGTGTACACAAATCCATATTCAATATATAAAGTTCATTATCAATC
>NW_015116246.1:0-17949 GCF_001443285.1 Poecilia latipinna
CTATTTGTACTAGAAACTAGAAAAAAAAAACTTGTTAAAACTTTGTGTTTTTGCAGTGTGCTGCACCAAAACACACATTATTTAGATTTTTTTAGGCATATTTATTAGTGGTGGCATTGCATTATCGTTTTGTGAAACTTGGTTCAGACTCTGAATTTGATCTTGGATAATTCCTTCAAACATTTGGAAAAGCGTTAGAAAATTCAACTTTGAAGCATTTTTTGAGTTTCTTGTTGTCTCGTACTGATGAGCTTTTTCTTCACTTTAAATTGCTTCAGACAGATAAAGTTGCAGCATGGAAGAGAATAGCTCACACCCGAAACGTCTTGCAGCTTCATGGGGAGGCTTTCCGTTAAATTTAGCAGCTCATGAAATGTAAGACACGTGTACCCTTCTAGAAGAGGGCGAGCTGCGGTATCATTTCAGCAGATCTGCAAAGCTCTCTCAAACTTTGCTGCAACTGCAAACATGAATGCAGGGCAAGAAAATACTCCTAACACACTTACTTTTTAAACATTGTTATGATAAAAACTCCCAATCATATTTAATGCACTTATAACATGGGGAAAATATGTTAGAAGTGAAATAATCTGCCAGTAGGTTTTCATTAATATTAAGGAATTATTGACTTAATAAAGCTTCTATTTATTGCTGAAAAATTACTTGCATATTAGTTTTGTCTCATGTAAAGTGTAATAAGATAGTTGGACTAGAAACTAGACCAGAAGTACTTGATAAGATTTTGTGGTTTTGCAGTATAGAATGCATTAGCTGTTTGCTTATGTTAGCTAATGTTGTGTTTCTAAGCACATCATTGTAACTTCTTAACGATGCATAAAAATATATTTTTGATTAGTTTTAAGTCACCTCTTTAGTAGCCAATAATAAAAATAATAACAAAAATCAAGGCAATTTAAATAAAAATCTGTTAGTTAAATATTCATATCTGTTACTGTAATATTTCTTCTTTCATCATGTAACATCTGGTCTGCAGTAGGATATTGACTGTTAATAGTTACTCTATGCAACCCCATTTTGATACACATAAAATGTTAACACATTTTTGTTAAGATGTAACTTTGGTTTGTCCTTTTCACATTATGGATCTGTTGCCATAGTGATGGATCTCAGTTTGTTTCTAAGCTCAAGATGAAGGTTAGCCTTAAAATTAATTTACTAAATTAGTTTTTTAAAACAAATAAAAGCGGAAAATAAAAACATCTCTACAAAAGTAACAAAGTTAAATTCTATCTTAATGTTTTTATTTTGATTAGATAGTTTTTTGTGGCTCCTTTAAGTTAAATGAAACACTAGATTTAGTTTTATATAAGGATGTTTTTCTCTTAAATTCTTTATGTTTGTTGTCACTTTGAACAACCAATCAAGATTCTGGAAGAAAACCTGAAATCTCATTTCTAGGTTATAAAAACTTCAGTGAGTCAAATCCGGTGTAAGTTTTTTTAGTGTTTATCACTGATTGTCTCACTCCTCCCTAATTCTACAAAACCCAAACATGTGGGTGTGACATCTGGGAAGATTCACTCCCACACAGATTGCAGACTGTATGTACGCAAGTTCATTTAGAGCAAATTAAAATCACCTCCTGATGCAGGAATATCGTTTCTCGTAAACTGTGTTCAGGTTAAGTTTAAATGTATACTGGTAACGGTTAGGGTTAGGTGTAAACGTATGAACAGAAGTTAAGTGTTTTTGTGTGGGGAAAAAAATATTTCCATTTCTATTAGTATTTTTATCTTTTGATTGGAGGCAAATTATACACCGCAAAAACACAAAATCTTAACTTTTTTTAGTGTTTTTGTTAGTGCAAATATCTCGGTACACTTGGAATAAGACACAAATAACTTACAAGTAACTTTTTTGCAAGACATAGGAGCTTGTTTTAAGTCAGCAATTTGTTGATATTAAATTAAAAATGTTCCACTGGCGTAATAATTCACTTATAACACGTTTTTCCCATATTATTAGTGAAATAATCTCCCAATGGAACTAATACTTCTTCATTAATATTAATGAATAATCGACATAAAACAAGCTGCTCTATCGTGTTGAAAAGTTACTTGTTTTATTTCAAGTGTACTGAGGTATTTGCACTAAAGAGTAGACCAAATATACTTGATAATATTTTGTGGTTTTGCAGTGTCATGAAATAAAGTTAATTTAAATTGGAGAAGCAGCATTCAGTTTTTATGCTCCTCTATTCTGGAACAAACTTCTAGAAAACTGCAAAGATGCTGAAACACTGAGTTCCCTTAAATCAATTCTAAAAAAAAATAAAACAGTTTGGAGTTTCCTTTTATTAATAACAACTGGAGAATCGCAAACTACAGTTTGTGGTGTTTTCCCTTAGTTTATCACTACAATGTAATGTATTTTTTGTTGTTGTTAATCATGTGATGTACAGATAAACATGCCTTACATCTGAAATATTTTTATATCTATGGCGTCAGCAGAACTGAAACCCACAGATGGTGAGTCTGCTTCATACTGCTGACACCAGATGTGATCATTGGACAACAGTTTATAAGAAAAAATGTTGCAGCTTTAGCTTTGTTGACATGAAGGAACACTGCAAAAAGTATTTTTAGTCTACTGTCCAGTGGAGATATCTTGAACCTTTAAAATAAGACAAAACTAACTTACAAGTAACTTTTCAGCATGACACAAGAGCTTATTTTAAGTGAATAATTCTTTAATATTGATGAAAAAGTTCAACTTATAAGTGAAATAATATGCCAGCAGAACTTATACATTTCTTTAAAATCAATATTAAGGAATTAAATAGCTTAAAATAAGCTCCAATATGTTGCTGAAAAGTTACTTGTAGGTTATTTGTATTACTGCAAGTGTATTAAGATATTTGCACTAGGAACTAGACGGAAACATTTTGTTTTTCCAGTGACGGAGGTTAATAGGTTAACATAACCGTTTCCCAGAGCTAAACTAAAAATAACACGTTTTGCTACTGTTGTAATTACACTCATTATCATCTAAAAATGTGTGACCAACTTTTACTGAACCTCATAAAAGAGCAACGCTGCCTATTTCACCATAAGCTTAAACCTGTTAGCATATTTAGCATTAGCAGGAGCGCAGTAACCTAACTCTGTCATTGGTTACTTTTAATTGAATAAAGTAACTTTTACACTGTCGGCCTTAATGCTTAATTCAGATTTTTTTTTTTTTTTTTTTTTGAAATCAGATTTTTTTTTTCTTTTGCGAATGTTAGTTCAAATTTCCCAATGTGAACTAACATTCACGACCTGAATTTGTCCCGCATGCGCAGTAGATGGCGTAGTAACGTCACACGTAGCGAGCCTGCTACGTGCATAGACACAAGGATTATATATTATATAATATTATATTATATAATTTATATATATTATATTATTTCTATGGTTACGTGTATGGCCTGGCGGTGTTTTGCCAACCGCCATAAAAAGAAGAAGAAGAAGAAGAAGCGCTCCGTGTTTGCGGAAGTAAACATGGATGCTAATGACAGGAGCCAGCTCATTAACGACTTAATCTTCATCATAGTGCGCTACGATTGTTGCTTTTCTTCCCGCTTGCGCTTATCAGGACGCAGAATAGTGACTTGACGAATAGTGACCTGGCCGTACAGACACAGGTCTAATTTGAAAACATTAGCTACGTATCGTTTATCCAGGTGGCGTGGGTCGCAATAAAGCAAAGAAAACAAATCAAATTTGTGTCACTTCAGGCTTCCTTGAAAACTTTTCATAGGACTTTTTATGAGTAATGTTGTGCTACAGTTGCAAGAAAGCAAGCAGTCAATCGTAAATACATGAGTTGCTCAAGTGGGTCCTTCTTGTTAACGGCCTCACCCTGCTAGCTGCTGTGCAAGTTGTGTAACTGAATGACTCACATTCTTGGTATTATACGTGCAGAGGATGCATTAAGCAAGCAGTGCAAGAAAATGAAGCTCACTCTGATCTGAAGTCAGGTTATAGTTGCTGCTTTATGATTACTATGAGATATCTGTCATGGTTTTATCTTCCAGATAAACCCCCCCTGAAGCTATGAATCACAAAAGTAGAGAGATGTCAGATCCTACAGTAATCTGCTCTGTAACTTCACAGAGATGGTTTGCCAAAAACTGTACTCAAGTAAAAGTAGAACTACTTCAACATATTATTACTCAAGTAAAACTAAAAAGTAGCCGTCCAAGAAATTGCTCAAGTAAAAAAGTATTTGATAAAAAGTCTACTCAAGTACTGAATAATTGATCAAATTATCAACCATTTAATGTTTAAAAATGAAATGGATGGAGCAAAATAAATTAAGTGAAAATGTTATTTTATGAATAAAAATGATAATTCATATCAGCAACAATAACTAAATCGGGTGAAATCATTTTTTTCTTTCTTTAGATATAAAATAAATAAATTTTAGATATTTTTTGGGTTAATTGACACTTTATAACAAATTTTCTTTAAATTTTAATCATTCAGGCAGAAAATGTCATCTAAGTTAAGGACATCAGTATTCTGTTAACACTTGAGAGATACGTTCACTCCCTGCTTTTTAAAAAGGGCACACTTTTTTTCCTGCAGAAAAAAACATGAAGGATACAACAATATAAATGACAAAAAATATGTATTCTATCAATTAAAAATGCAGAAAGTTTTGCCCATTTTTCCACTGGCTGCAGAAAGTTGTCAAAATATAAAATGTTGGTGTAAAAAAATCAACAGTTTATCACGGTTTCCCTCTCATTTTGTTTCTGACTGGCCGTCTGTTTTTCTTAATGAATGAAGGACTGTTAAAGTGGGGAATCGTGATGCAGAACTCGTGCATGTTCCTCACACCTTCCCAGAAATGCTCTTTCAGATTCATTTCAGCCACTGATGATGGGAGCATCTGGATCCTGTTACTGGGCTCGTTCCAGAGGAAAGTTAGAGCTGCTGACAGCAAACAGGAAAACGGAGCAACGCGCAGAAACTCAGAGATGCTGGGGCAGTTTTACACTTAAAGTAACGATTTGAATGGAAAAATTATTACATCTTATGTACATTTGACATTTTAATGCAAAATTTCTCCCATTGCTTGTTTTTTAGGGGTTTTTTTGGACGAAACAAGCCTCTGCACATTTCCCTCTCTGATTTATATCAAGGAATCAATCACTACCATAAAGTTAGATTATGATTGTTTATTTTTAAGACTTACAGCATCAAAATGAGCCGTTTCAAAAACCTTATGATTGTTCAGTTACACTCGACAGGCACTGCGCCGTTACCTAGCAACCCAGCGAAGCCCAGCCCGGTTACTTAGCAACCCAAATTGAGCTCCACGTTTTATTTTTACCACAGGTGAGTAAAATAACCCCCAAAATTGTACTCAAATAAAAGTATCACTACTTCCACCTATTTTTACTCAAGAGTAAAAATAAGCTGTCTAAGAAATTACTTTAGAGTAAAAAAGTATTTGGTAAAAACTCTATTCAAGTACTGAGTAAATGATCAGATTATCAATCATCGCATATTTAAAAATTACATCATCAGATGGACCAAAATATAAAGTGAAGCGGAAATTTAGGCATTTTAAGGACAAAAAAGTCAATAATTCACACAAGTAACAAAAAATTAAATCAGGCAAAAATAAATAAATACAAATTCCAAATCAGTTTTCTTCAAAATAAAACTTTAGATACTTTAACAGAAGTTGCAGATGTGTGTCTGAGTCTGGTGGATTTTTGGTTAAAACACGTTTGTTTTTCATTCAGTGGGTTGAAAATCCAGAAATTTTACTCAAGTAAGAGTAGAAATACTTTTAATAAAATTACTCAAGTAAAAGTAAAAAGTACAGCGTAGTAAGAATACTCCTAAAAGTACATTTTTTTTACTCCAGTAAATATAACTAATTACTACCCAACTATGTTTTTAACTTACCATCCAGAAACCATTTGCTGCATTCTTGTTGGTTGTGCAGGAGGCTCTACTAATGCTTTTCAAAGATGTATGGTTGTGTAATTGTGCGTCTGTTTGCAGCCATTTTCATGTGTGTGTGTAAACATTGAGTTTGGGGGCGTGGCCAGAAGCAGTTTATATGGATTTAAAGTGACAGAAGCTCTAAAACATTCAGAGAGGATTTTGAGCAAAACCCCAAAATGAACATGTTTCGTTTTGTCCATACACCCATTCTAACCTGTTAAACATAATGGTTCACCTTTAATGTTCTGCAACCAGCTGGTAAGAAAAAGCTGTGGGATTAAGTTCTGCTGGTCTTTATCCCGTCAGAGTCTTTTCAGTCAGAGTAACGTTTCGTCAGTGATTTGTGAATTTGAACCCGACTGTCACTTCCACTGCTTCCTGTTTCTCTGCACTGATCACACACAGCGATGCAGTACACACCTACACACACCCATTGGCCACTGGTGTGGCTGGTCCGCCTCCGCTCTGTCTGCTTTATAAAGGCAGGCCACACCAAAGGAGTGAAGTTACACAGACTGGCCCTTTAAACTCCCTGTCAGCTCAGATACGACTAATTGGTGACATTTTCTCTCTGCGTCTGATATTTGAGATTTTGGGAAGATCTCAGAAGAGTTTGTGTTTTTTTGTTTTGCTTTGCGGTCATCAATGGATTTGTCAGACTTTCCCTTCCCTCTCTCATCAGCTGATGACCTCTATGACCCCTGCTTCAACACCAGCGACCTGAACTTTTTCGATGACCTGGATGCACGGCTGACGCACGGCGGCCTGCTGAAGTCGGAGGATCATCTCCATCACCACGTGCCAACAGCGGAGGAGGAGGACCAGCACGTGCGGGCCCCAGGGGGCCTCCACCAGGGGGGCCACTGCCTGCTGTGGGCCTGCAAGGCCTGCAAGAGGAAGACGACGCACGCCGACAGGAGGAAAGCGGCGACGATGCGGGAGAGACGGCGCCTCAGCAAGGTGAACGACGCGTTTGAGACGCTGAAGCGCTGCACGGCCTCCAACCCCAACCAGCGGCTGCCTAAGGTGGAGATCCTGCGGAACGCCATCAGCTACATCGAGTCCCTGCAGGCGCTGCTGCGGGCCGGCCAGAACGACGGCAGCTTCTACCCGCAGCTGGAGCGCTACGGCGGCGAGTCGGACTCCTCCAGCCCCCAGTCCAGCTGCTCCGACAGCACGGTGAGGCCGCGACAGCTGAACGGTCCATGTGCTGCCTCATGAAATGTGAGGAATGGAACCGGAGATTTATTTTGGGCTCCTGTGATTAGTTTTGATGAATGGTGTCTTTAGAATGGAACAACACACACTGCAAAAACACAAAAGTGATTTTTTTGGGTCCAGTTTCTAATGCAGATGTAATATATTTAAAAAATTGAATTTTTACATATTTTCTCACTTTTATTTAGATTCATTAGCATAAATGTTGCTTCATATCTTCTGATTTTAAAAATAACTTACAAGTGACTTTTCAGCAAGATTTAGGAGCTTGTTTTACGTGAATAATTTCTCAATATTCATTAAAAAGTACTGGCTGATTATCTCACTTACAGCAAGGCATTTTTCCCGTGTTATAAGTGAAATGGTCTGCCAGGGGAACTAGTATTTTCCAGGGATTCACAAGCTTTCCCCACCAGTAACCCCGTTTGGATAATGGTCCAAAATATGCAAAGAAACAGAGTTTTACATTTTTTCTCACTTTTATTTAGATTCATTAGCATAAATGCTGCTTCATACCTTCTGATTTTAGTTGCCAATGATGTTGAATATATTACACTGCAAAAACACAAAATATTACCAAATACTTCTGGTCTAGTTTCTAGTGCAAATATCTTAGTACACTTGTAAGATAGTTTTGTCTTATTCCAAGTAACTTTTTCAGCAAAATATGGAAGCTTGTTTTGAGTAAACATTTCCTTAATATTGATGAAAAAACAGTAGTTCAACTGGGAGATTATTTTACTTATAAAAAGACATTTTCCCATCTTAAAAGTGAAACAATAAGCCAAAAGAACTGGTACTTTTTTTTTATTAATTTAAGGAATTATTTAGTTAAAACAAGCTCCTATATCTTGCTGAAAAGTTACTTGTTAGTTTTATATTCCAAGTGTAATAAGATATTTGGACTATAAAGTAGAAAAAAAATACTTGGTAAGATTTTGTGTGTTTTTTGCAGTGAACTAGATAAACTCTTTCCGTCTTTTGATAAGAAAATATGTCAGATTTTTATCTTGATCTCTTCAAAATTTATTTAGTCTCCTTACTTTTTAGTTTTGCTAGTACAGCTGAACTTCCTTTGCTCATTTTCTTGACAGAAATTTTTCCATTTCTGGGTTAAGAAGCGAAGCAGCTAAATAAATTTGACTTTCAGTCAATCAAATTTCCTGCCAGCACAGTTTCCCTGAAATAAAGGATATTTCTATCTAATTATTAGTTATTTTAACTTATATTTTATAATAATGTCTGAAAAACAAATCATATTTTTGTAAAAAAAAAGTACATTTATGATTTTAAAATGTATTTTAAATTTTTTTTAGTTTGCCTTTTTTTCCCCTCATTCGACTTACAAAATTCTGAAGCTCTCTAGCGCCCCTAGCGGTCTTCACTTTGAAAAACACTGATAGTACACTTAAAAAAAGACAAAACTGACTTATGAGTAACTTTTAAGCAAGAAGTACAAGCTGGTTTTCAGTTAATAATTAATAGTGATTGAAAAAATTAGTAGTTCCACTGGCAGATTTTTTTCACAAAATATTGAGTTATAAAAGAAAAACTCAAATTACTTTTAAAAAATCAATATTAAGGAATTATTGACTTACAACAAGCGTCTTGCTATTGTAAGTCTTGCTGGAAAAAGTTAGTTTTGTCTTATTTCAAGTGCATTAAGATATTTACACCTGAAACTAGACAAAAAACCTGGTAAGATTTTGTTTTTGCAGTGTAATGGCTTTTTCTGCACACCAAGTTGTTTTAAATATAATTCCTAACTCATGTTCATCAGTTTAGCTACAATTTGTTGTTGTTTTTTTAAATAAAGTTTAAGGTTTCATTAAAAATATATATTTTTATATATATATAAAATATATATATAAAAATATATATATATTTTATATATATATATATATATATATATATATATATATATATATATATATATATATATATATATATATATATATATATATATATAGACACAAAAAGTGTCTAGAAGGGAATTATTTCACCTTTTTCAGGTGTTGGAAATGTTAAGTGAGTCAGCAAATTGCATTTTAAAGATTACAAATTAAAGATTAAAAAATTGTTTTTATTTTACCAAAGCATATTTGTTTTCTTTTTTAATAAAAAATCATGTATTTACATAAAAGGTATAAAAACACATACCTTTTCTTTGTCTCAGTAAATCAGGCTGAACATTAGATGTTTGAAGTCTGTTGGTATTTGCTTCTGCAGCTAAATGCTAAAATAACTGGAGAATTTTTTTCATCAATGGAAACTTTAAAAAGTGTCTAAAATCAAATGTGAAATAAATCAGAAAATAGCTTTTTAAAAATTAAATTTTTTTTTTTTTTTTTTTTTTTAGTTTGTGGTAATTTGACAGTCAATAAAATGTAAATACCTTATGAGATGTTTATATGTTTCCAGATGGATTTCATCTCTCCATGTTCGGCCAGCAGTGAAAATGGAAACACTTCCTGTGGAAAACAAACAGTAGACGGTGAGTACTTGTAGTTTTTTAAATCCTTTACCATATAGAAGTTTTTTTTTATTTATGAGTTTCTTCATTTATTCATGTTATTTCTGGGTGGGGTTTTTCTTCAATTTAATCATAACAAACCGATCCTCTTAATAAATCTTTTATTTCAGTAATTTAGTGTCATTTTAGACATTTTAGAATGCAAACAAAATCCAAATTTACAGAAAAAAAGTATGTTCGTTTAATTTTAAAACAAAACACTAAAAACAATTTATTGGTACAGGACTCACTTTGTTGAAGTTCAGTGGGAGTAAGATGTGCTGAGGATTTTCTTTCTCTCATTTTGCTGCTTTTTGGAGGTGATGCGGTTTTGTTGTTGCTTTAAAATCATGACCTTTGACCTGAAGCTAAGCGCGTAGAGTGTCTGGTCCGGTAAACAGAAGGACGTTGTCTCCTGGAGAAAGGTGGACTGCTTTCCCAAGGTTGGGGAAAGAAGCAGGAAGCGGATTGTAGAGCAGGGCATTATGGGAAAATACAACCAAATCAAACGAGTTAGCCGAGCGCTAGCAGGAGAAATGACTTGTGGTTTTTAGCCAAAGATAAAAGAGAAATCCCACAACAGCTAAAAGCTGACGCCGCTCCATTTTTATTTAAATTGTGCGAAGAAGGAAGTTGCGCTCAGTGTCTTTTTCAAAGGCATAGAGGCATGAATACGTTCAGAGGTTTTCGTGTCGTTTCGTTCAGTGGTCCTTGGTGCAGCGCCCCCACAGGCGAGGAAGGGAACAGTTTTTTCAGAAGTTTGGTTCGTTACACGCAATGCAGTGACGGAGAACTACACCAGCTGAAAATGTAACAAATGTGATTTTGGTCCCAAATCAAACAGAGTCTACCGGACTATCAGGTGTGAAAACACACTTAATTATTGCTTCCAATTCATTCTTATAGGAATGATTCCTCTCCACTGTTTACTGTGATTTTCTGGCATTTTGTAGACAGATAACCTTCGACCAATTTTATTATGATCTTAAATATATTGTTTGATAACAGGATTCACTACGGTTATATATTTGATCTTGTGCAGCCTTGAGATGACATTTGTTTATTGGCACAATTTATATTAAATTAATTTAATTATATAAAAACTGAAGAGTTAAAAAGTGAATCTGTGAATTTACTCAAAATTTAAGTTGTAATTATTTAATAAAAACATTTTTTAAGAAAAATGAGGAAGAATTAGGATAAAGTGCTCCGGACTCTTATCCTGTCATAAATTTCCTACAAAAAACTTCAACATTTCTAAGGCTGGAAATTCAAAAGGTTTCTAGATTGAGATAAATCTCTCTGAAATGTTCTAGAAAAAAGATTTCTGAATATGAAAAGTCAAAAATTTGCTCAAATTTTGAGATTAATCTCAAGTATGTTGTTTGGAATATTAAAACTTTGCCTGAAAACAAACAAACAAACAAACAAACAAAACAAACAAAAAAAACAAAAAAAACAAGGACATTTCTGTTCAGGAAGAACATTTTTCAAAAGTAAATAATTTTCAACTTTTGTAGTTCAGAAACTTCCAAATATTTTCTCAAAACTTTCTGAGATTTTTTTAATATCAAAATTATCATTTTTCGAAGCTAAGAAATGTCTGTTTTTCTTGAAAAACTTCGGAGATTAATCTAAAAATGTCTGACATTGTTTCTAGCAAGTTTCAAACAAAATTTCCTTTTTTTTCTAGGAAATTTGATTAATCTCAAAATGTTTGAGTTTTTTTCTTACAAATTTTTAATTTTTGGATTTCAGACATTTTCTTGTTTTTTTCTAGAAATTTTCTTAAAATCTCAAAATTTCTGAGTTTTTTTTTTTTTTTTTTGGCTGAAATGTACTTTTTCCTCTTTCTCTGATATATTGATGCCTTTGTATATATGCATGTGTTATCTGACTTTTTAAAATGTTGTGTGTGAAGGTTGCAGCAGCAGCAAGTCGTCGCTCATTTCCAGCTTGGACTGCCTGTCCAGCATCGTGGAGCGGATCAGCACCGACCGGGCCGTGGCCCCCGCCGGAGACAGCGTGGTCCCCCAGGGGGCCGAATCCCCTCACGACGGATCCGGTGTCACTTCTTCACCTGCGGATCCCGGCAGCATCTACGAGCCAATCTCATCCTGATGGAGCCAACAGCGCCCCCTGCCGCACGGACTGAAACATTGCCTCCATTTTTAAGGAGGAAAACTCTAAATTATTCCTGATTTCTGAAGTAAGCCACTGAAATAGCTGCATTTTCTTATGGATGAAACAGTTTTCCCTGAAGTTTTGTCACATTTTAGTTGAAAAAATGAATTCTGCTGTCTGTTTTTAAGCATCCAGGATTCCTGGAGACGACCTTTTCACGTGATTCCTGCTGATAAGAACTGAGGACCATTAGCACATCTGACTAGTCACGCTATGACAAAAAAACCAAAAAACAAAACACATTTAAAGTGTTGGAGTGAATGTCTGTATGATATTTAAGAGCTGATGAAATCTTAATAAACACATATTTATATTGTGACTTTTTTCACAACCACAACTTCTCACATCCAGAATTATTTTATTTTTCCAACATACATTAATGAAATATGGCTGAACTATTAGCCAAAAACATGAACAGAACTGTACTTGCACTTTCCAGCTCTTTTTAGAGCATATTATTGATTCATTTCAATCTAACTTATGATCCGTTTGCTGGTTTTCACTCCTACACTGCAAAAACAAAAAATCTTACTAAGTATTTTGGTCTGGTTTCTAGTGGAAATATTTTAGTACACTTGAAATAATACAAAACTAATTTAAAAGTACATTTTCTTCAAGATATATGAGCTTGTTTTAGGTTAATAATTCCTTAATGTTGATTTTAAAAAGTGCTAGATCCACCGGCAGATTATTTCACTTGTAACAAAACATTTTTCACATAAAAATGAAAATCTGCCAGTGGAACAAGCACATTTTCATCAATATTAAGAAATCATTGACTTTAAACAAGTTTTTTTTTTTTTTGCTTAAAAGTTACTTAAAGTTTGTATTGTCTTATGTACAAAAATATCCACACTACCAATTAAAATAAAAATATTTGGTAAGATTTTGTTTTTTGCAGTGTAAAAGCCAGCCAAATGGTCTTTATGCTGTTTTTTAAAAAATAAAATACCTGCATAATCTGGTGAGGATAATGCTTATTAAAAGTAATAATGTCTTCAGCTATAATCTTTAAAATTACCTAAAAATAAAGCAGTTTTGAATATAGATAAACATTTAAACACATAGCCACTAAAAGGATAAAAGTGGAAATTCCTGTTATTTTAATTAAATATTAAAGAACAAAAAATGGTCTTTAAGAACTGAATTTCCAGTATGCATTAGCAAAATTGCCTAATTGATAAATACTGAAAGCCATAAATATCATACATTTAAAATAATAATAATAATGAACCAAAGAAGCATCTTCTGACTGATTTTAATATTATAATTTTTGTCAGGCTTAAGTAACTTTTTAATTCCCTCAAACAAAAGCAAAGAGTTTTTCTTAAACAAAAATATCATTTTCTTTTAAAACACATTTTTTATTGGAGCTATATTTATTCTGAAGCCATTGCACTTAAGCAGAAACAGGAACTAAGACATCCAGTTGTCGCCGTCGCCACAGAGTCTGCGTTGAGGTTGCGACCTTGGCCGACCTTTTCCCCGACGCTGCTCACTTCCTGCGGCGTGAAGCGGCTCCCTTCTTGCTGCTGCAGGGCGCAAAGAGCAACACGAGTTCAGAAATAAAACAGAAATGTTTCATATACTTTTATATAAAATCCCTGGAGGGAGATGAAACTCCCAAACTGAGGCGGACTGATGAGCTTCAGATGAACAGCGCCCTCTGCTGGCAGATGACAAACATTCCGAGTCACAGCTAAATTAAAAGCGAACAACAGGGGGCGCTGATGCGAAGAAAATCAACAAGTGATCAGAAAAGTGAACCTAAACCAAAGAAAGAGAGCTGTTGTATAAATTCATCTACACTGCAAAAATACAAAATGTTACTTTATTTCTTCACACAAGAAATAAAAAATTCAATACATGCATTTGTACAACAGCATATTATGGCCAATGTAGGTAGTAAAAAAAAAAATTAATCTCAGAAATGTTCTAGAAAAAATAAAGAAACAAACAAAAAAAGTAGAAGTTTTGCGATTGATCACAGAAATTTTACAGAAAAATCTATGAAATTTCTGAGTTTCAAAAGACGCAAATTTGTGACTTTTGGAAATTTTCTGAGTTTCAAAGGTAGAAAACTTTTAACTTCTGAAATTCAAAAAATTCAATTTTTTTCAGTACATTTTCTGAAGTTAGTCTAAAAATTTCTGAATTATTTCCAGCAAATGTTTGACTTTTCAAACTCAGACATTTTCAGAGGTTAACCTCAAAATTGGTTTCTTCCAAGGACAAAATTTACTTAAAAGTAATTTTTCAGCAAGATATGCAGACTATATCTTGCTGAAAATATTAATATTCAAATATGTAGATATTTCTTAAATTTAAATTAAAATTTTTTAAATGAAATTTAAAAAGTGCAGACTGATTTTATCACTTATAACTGTAAAAATGTCTTCAGCCAGTGGAACTGGTACTTTTTGAAAAAATATAATCTATACTAAATTTTTTACTTAAATCTCACCTCTAAATCTTGCTGGAAAGTTACTCTGAAGTTAATTTTGTCTTATTTCAATTGTACTTAGATATTTGAACTAAAAACTAGACAAAAATGCTTGGTAAGATTTTGTGCTTTTACAGTGTACAACCACATAAACAGCTTTGTTTCATCTTATTATGGCTAAAACTAAACAAAACAAAATTATAATATTAGTTTCCAGGTTTGTTTCTGATAATTCAACAGAAATGATGTCATCAGAGATCCAGCGAGGTCAGGGTATCTGTCAGTTCCAGGGTTTTAAATAAAATGACTTAAAAACTAAATGTGGATGGATGGATGATGTTTTTATATTTTAGTTTTTTTGCATCCTTATTAAAATGAGGAAAATTATTTAAATGACATTCCAGAGTTTTCCAGACTGCAGGAATCCAGTGTGTGCCATTTTTAAGCTGCTTTGTGTTTGCATAGTTTGTCTTTGTTCACTTACTGTTTCTGCAGCTCGTCGATGCGGTTTCTGAGAGAGATGACCTAAAAACAACAACTCTGAGTTAAAAAAATAAACTTCTCATTTTGCTTCGATTAAATTCACATGATCACATGAGGAGGAAATAAACAAACTTAATTTTTTCCATAAGTCACTAATTTATTGGCGTTTATAGAATAAATCTAGAGAGAAATACTGTATATGTTTTAGTATTTCAACCTGCATTGCTATGACAAATATATGTATATAACAGAAAACATTTTTATTTTTAAGTTTAACTCTGGTTTGTACATTTTTCACCTCATATCTTTGTCTCTTGAGCATCTCACAGTGGTCGTATTTTATCGCCTCCAGGTTGGTCAGCCAGTCCCAAAGCTCTTTGGCCTTTTCCCTGACAAACACAGCAGGAACCATTTTCACTGTCTGGGAGTCATTCAGCTCATCACTTTAAATGTTTCTTTTTTTTTTTTTTTTTTTTTTTTGTAAATTTTGACCTCTTGGCAAAAGGAATGTGTGGTATTTTTCAGTGAGGTAATTTTATTTATAAAGCACATTTTGAGCAACAAAGCAGTTTAAAGTGTTGACCTTTCCTGATCAGCTTCAGTCATTTTAGTTTTTGATCTATTTGCAAGAATTTGGGTTGATCTTAAATTTGGGTTGAGTCAAATTCTGCAACTCTTTACATGTTGCATACAACAGGCTATAAGGGCTATACTGAGGAAAATTAAAACATATGAGAATAAAGTAGAAATGATATGAGAAAAAGGTGTAATATTTAAAAAATAAAGTCATAATATGACGAGAATAAAGCTGAAATAATACAAGAATAAATTTGTAGTAATATGAGAATACAGTCAGGATATTATGAGAATAATGACTTTATTCTGGTTATATTAGGACTTTATTATCACAGTTTTATTACTTCACTTACAGAGCGTCATTCTCTTAATGCAGTTTTTAATCAAAGTTCTTCTGAAACAACCAATTTTACTCTGATTTATAATCCACCATTACCAGCATGCTGGCATATTTGATTTTAATCTGGTTGTTCTGTTTTATTAATGTTTATATGTAGGATATTTCTTTATATTTTATCCATTTTATTTGATTTTTTTATTTTGTAAATGTTTAACAGTTTGCCTGTGAAGCACTGTGAAGTTTCACTGAGCTTGAAAATCAAATAGAAATAAAACCTTTCACTTATAACAAGATATTATTCCTACTGTCGAAGTAAAATAATTTGCCAGTGGAACCAGAACTTTTTCATCAATATTAAGGGATTACTGCCTTAAAACAAGCCCATATTTTGTTCTGAAAAGTTACTTGTAAGTTAGTTTTGTATTATTTCAAGTGTACTAAGATATTTGTACTAGAAACTAGAGTAAAATTACTTGGTGAGATCTGGTGCTTTGCAGTAAAACCCAGAGAATCAAATGTTTTTACCTCAGCTGGTCGTCTGTGAGGCTGTCGATGCTCAGCGGTTTAATCCTCTCTGCCAAAACCTTCTTCTTCTTTTCTCTTTCGGTCTGCTTCTTGCCTCTC
This sequence comes from Poecilia latipinna, assembly GCF_001443285.1. Classification (NCBI taxonomy): domain Eukaryota; kingdom Metazoa; phylum Chordata; class Actinopteri; order Cyprinodontiformes; family Poeciliidae; genus Poecilia; species Poecilia latipinna. Next base: position 16,350 of record NW_015116246.1, read on the forward strand.
TTTGCATCAATCTGGTAAGAAATAAAAACATTTAAAGTTAAATTTCACAGCTGCTTTTCTGAGATTGAATATAAAATGTTCCATGAAAGGAAACACGAAGCAGGTTAAATACCCTCTGCAGGTGGCTGCTGAAGCCTGACCCCATGTTGGTGAGAGCTATCTTTTTCTTGGCATCATCGTCAGCCTTCCTCTGTGCATCTGCCTCCTCCTTCCTCATCCTCTCCGCCTGTGGAAACATTAAAACCAGAAAAAAATTAAGCAACATGCAAAAACACCTCCAAGCCAGCAGAGGTCAGTGAAACACTGACGCTTCATACTTCCTCTTTCCAGAGCCGGGCAGAGTATGCAATAAAACTACTTCAACATATATTTATCAAGTAAAAGTAAAAAGTATCTGTACAAGAAATTACTCAAGAGTACAAAAGTATTTGGTAAAAAGTTTACTCAAGTACGAGTAACTGATCAAATGATCAGTTATTTAATATTTAAAAATTACATCGTCAGACAGACAAAAATTTAAAGTTCAATGGAAATTTTGGTATTTTATTTTAAGTAACAAAAATAACGAAATCAGGCAGAATGCATTTCTCCAAATCAGTTTCTTTCAATAAAAATCTTAAGAAGCTAACAGAAACTGCAGGTTTGAGTCTGGTGAATTTTTGGTTTGTTTTTAATTCAGTTAGTAGAAAATCCAAGAAATTTATTCAAGAGTAGAAATACTTCATAATAAAATTACTCAAAGTACAGCGTAGTAAACATGCTGCTAAATACTTTTTTTTCAAAAAGTTACTGAAGTAAATGTAACCAGTTCCTGCTCATCTTTGCCTGTTTCCTTTGAAGACATGAAATATTTCAGGTTTGCTTTACCTCACGCCGCGCCTGTCGCTCTTTATCTTTCTCAGCGCGAATCCTCTGCTGCTCGGCTCGCTCCGCACGGCGCTTTTCCTGCAACAAGCACAGCAGACTCACTTCCTGGAGCTGAATGCGATGTGCACGTCTGCACGTCGTGGGAAACTCACGATTCTTTCTTTGAGCGCGATCAGTTCCTCCTCCTCCTTCTTCCTGCACTCAAAGTGAGCGTCGATCAGAGACTGAAGCTCAACCAGATCTTTGTTCTGACGTTTCTTCTGAATGTCCTGTGATAAAAACACAACAGATCGACGTTAAGAACCTGCTGCTGAACAACGAGGGGCTGGGTGTGGTTTTCCAAAAAACAGACTGAAAACAGTCAACAAAAACCAAAAAAGTCACCTAGCAGTGAAGTGTATCTGAAAGTGATCTTTGTATAACTGAGTTACATGAAGATTTTAGAGAAACTGATTCCTGTGCAACACGGTATGATGGCCACTGTAGATAGAAAAAAAGGAGGAGTAAATTTCTGCCCGAAATCTCAGAACTTTTCTAGAGAAAACAAGAAAGTTTCTGAATTTAAAAAGTCAAAAATTTGTAAGAAAAAACTCAAAGATTTTTAAGACAAAAACCAGGAAATTTCCGAATTTGAAAAGTCCAAACTTGTCAACTTTTGGAACTCATGACATTTCCTAAATTTCATTTTTTTCTAGCAAATTGTTCACTTTTGTTGAATTTTTCTCTAGTATAA
>NW_015116246.1:21818-41340 GCF_001443285.1 Poecilia latipinna
TATGTATGTATGTATGTATGTATGTATGTATGTATGTATACTCACTTGAACTTTGGCTTTTCCTCTGATTATAATAAAACCAGGAATGAAAAAGAGAAAATATTGATAAGTTAGGATCAAGAATGCATTGGATTCAGGGATGCTTCACCTCCGTTGAAATGTGAGAGTGAGTTTTAATTTTAGCAATCCTTTCCAACAACCGAGACCTAATTAATGCTCGTTAAGCTTCTGTTTTAAGTTACATAAACACACAGCAATACTGGCTGAGGTCAAGGAGAAAACAACAGTTTATACGACCTTTTAGCTGCCAAGTCTACAAGATAACAAAACCAACAAGTTTCCCTTCAAACCTCTACATAAAGATAAATATATATACTGCACACAACTGGCTGCTTTTGTATGAGTTTGTTTTTATATCTTAGAATTTTCACGTTTTATTTTTAACCAACCAAACGTTTACAGTTGCTAAGCTAAGCTAAACATAGCACAGCTATGCTAATGCTACAGCTGATTAGCTAAAGCGACACGAAGCTAATCAACTGTAATCTTATAAACGTATATTTATATAACTGAAGCAGTATTACTGTGCATTTTTACAATAACCAAACTGTGCTGAGGAAGAATATTTGCCTTCTTGCAGACTTCTAATCCTATCCAAACTTACCTAGAAAAAAACAATCATTCCCGTTTTTAAAAGCGCCTTGATCCGCCTTGCTGCTGAAATGTGCTAAACTCATCAACTTCATTGATTAATTAAATCATAAAATAACCATGATTAACAGGATTTATTTTAAAAGTTAAGAAAAACTTCAGGAGCAAACCAGACCAGGATAGCGTTGGAAATGTACAATAAATAAATCACCTATAAATTGAGTTACTTTGTAATAAGAGAACTAACAGAAATATAGAAGGAAATAAAATAAAAAAGTCAAATAACATGTTCATTTATTTTATTATTTATTCAATGCAGCTCACTTTAATAGATGCTTTTAATCTTATATTTTGAAAATTGTATACAAATATTGAAATAAATCTCATTAATTTATCATTAAACAACACAAAATAAACCAAATGTTTTTAAAAAAGCAGCAAATTATTCCTTGATATAAACAAATCTCTGTTATGGATGAAATGGTTTTCAAAGTTTTCCCCCTTTAATAAATTAAATCATCATTTATTTTAAAAGCTGCATTTGTTTTGGTTATGTGTCAAAATTTGTTAAATAATCTGAAAGGTAACAGCGATAAAAATAAATACAAAAAAATAGCAGAAATATGTAAGAAGGCAGAAACTTTTTCACAGCACTGTATGCCAACGTATAGTCACAGTAAAGTTATACCCAACTTCTCTATTTATCTGTGTTAATTTACTGTGAATTAGTATGTAAATCAAACCCATTTTATTGCTAAGATGCTAATCAGGATCAGTACGCTGTCATATAAATCATCACATTTATCTATTTAATAGTTAAAGTTTCCAAGCATACAGGACATCAAGTCACACAACAGGAGGGACTGGATTTTGTAGCTACTGTTAATGGTTTTCAGGATCGGGAGGCGTGTGATTAGACTTTGTTTCGTTTTAAGTGACCCTCAGACTACGACAACATTTAGAGAAACGGACAACAGAAGGGAGGAAATCGCAAGCCAAGCAACGATGACTCAGCATGAAATACAAACTACCATCTTGATCTCCATCTTCCCCTGGCAGGACGCATTCATGCAAAAAAGAGAAGAAGCAGAGATGAGCTGACTCGCCGTTTATGAATCCTCCGGCCTGTTCCTCTACTTCCTGAACCCAGGACCGATTCATTATTTATAATTAAGGCTTAGAAGAGTCCCTTGTTCAACAGGGAGACATAAAAGGTCGAATCAGAAGAACAGAGAAGAATGCAGGTCCACATACCTTCCTCTTCATAGGCCTCTGCATGCAGCAAGCGTCCAAAGCAAGAGCAGAACAGAGACCATTAGTGATCCGACTGAGCAGCCGGTACATGTTCACAAAGCCTGGAGCTCAAAAAGCACATTTACTGGATTGGGGCGTTGCTATGGAGACGCTGCAGAAGTCCCATAACGGGTCAAGCATTAATTCTGCTGTGACACTGCAGGCAGCTCCATACCTAACGATAACCAGGGTTTTATTTGTCGGCACAATAATAAACACTTTCTGTTAATTAAGACTTTATACAACGATGGGTTGATGTCTATGGAGGACCAAACCTGTCATAATTAAGAATAACTTCAGAAATACATAAGTGACTCGTTAAAATAATTACAATGCCAAAAAGCAGCTTGACTATGGAAAAGGATTGGGGGCACTGAAAAAAAAAGATTTCTGATTTTAATCTCAAAATTCTGAATTTCATTGAAAATTCTGACTTTTTCTCAGAATTTTGACCATCTTTATATTCTAACTTTTTTTTTAGAATTCAAATTTTTTTCTCAGCATTCTGATTTTAATCTCAGAATTGACTTTTTTTAAAATTCCACCTCAGAATCATACTTTTTCTCAGAATTCTAATTTTTTTTAACTATAATTTTTTTCTCAGAATTTTGACTTTTTTTTTAAGAATTCTGACTGCTCAGAGTTTTGACGTCTTTCAAGAATTCTATCTTCTTTTTAAATTACAACTCAAAAATTTGAGGAAAAATAATTCTTAGACTAAGAATTATGACTTTTTCTCAGAATTTAGACTTTTTTTTTTAGAATTCTAATTTTATTAGTTTGAGATTGTAGCTGCTAAGACAATGAAGCGTTAGTTGAACAGGCGAAGCCTGGGACGTCTGCCGTGACTCCATGAGATACACAGAACTCGAAACACATCTGAATAAGAAATTAGCTTGAATTTGATCAGCTGAAATCAGCCGAACATCCCAACACCCCAATGTAAATGCTTTGTCGCAAATGGCAAATTTCATTCTTCAGTTGCAGACAGAAAAACAACAAAAATAAAAGCTAAACATGGACTAAAGGGAGGTGAAGAATTGGCTTTACATGACCACAAAAATACCCATCATCCCTTCTGGTTTGGCCTTGAAAAAACGACATGTGAGTTTTTCAAAATGCAACTAATGATGATGGTCAATAACAACAAAACGATTCATTCAAATGGACAGAAGGCCAAGGATGACATGGGGCAACTGACTCATGTAAAGGCAACCGCCTGATTACGCCTCCCTTTCTGACATGTATGCACAGCTCATATTTAAGACACAAATGACAGAACAATAACGCTGGAAACAGGACAAAACGGTTTTTAACTGTTTGTGGATGGAGACGATGTGACAGCTGTGGGTGTTTATAAGGAAAATGTTTGCAGCAGACTCTAATATAGTGAAGTAATAGACCTAATAATGTGAAATAACGTGTGACTTTAAGCCAAAGATTACATTTACTGAATATATTCTGGATTTTCAGTTTTACCCAAAATGTACCAAAATATGAAATTTTAGCATTTGATTGTTTACTTCACATTTTCTGCCAACTCGTATTCAAAGAAAGCAGTCATAAAGAGGAATGTAAACACACATTAAAAAGGAACCGATTAATGAACTGCAAAACTATTAAAATATTTAGATTATCAATAAAAAAGCCAGTTAAGTTAAAAAAAAGCAGTTTTGCAGGCCTCATTAATACAGTGCATCCTTCTCTTAAAATGATCCCTTTAAATTGTTGAAAATAATAATAGCCAAGAGCAGCCATTTTCTAGAAATAACAGGAAATAATCATATTTCAGGATAACAAAAACTTTTCGTGATAACATTAAAGTCACCTTTTAGTATTTTTCTAGTATTTTTAAATGCATGCGCCCAAGTCTGCATTTTAGTAAAAGTGAAAAACTTAATATTTTTAGTCCTTATTTAAAAAATAAATAAAAAAGAAACAAAACGTGGATGAATAAACATATTACATTTTTCATTTTAAGATTTTAATTTTATCTGTTTAGAACAGCCAAGCATCAGTGAAAATGTCAAATCTGGACAATTATTGAATTGTAATTAATAGTAAAAAAAAAAAAAAAACAACAACAAAAAAACCTCCTTTGTGAGCTTTTAAAGGGAACCTCATATGCAAAATTCACATTTTGTTTCGTACTTCCATTTGTGTCCCAACTGCTTCTAAAACTGTTTAAAAATAAAACACTTGGCTATTTTTGACACTAAGTTCAGTGTCTGAAAAATTACCCGTTTTAAAAAGCTGTGGCAGTAGGCACTGCTCGTTACCTAGCAACCGCAGGGAAGCCCAGCCCGTTACCTAGCAACCAAGCAGAATTTGCCAGCTGGGCGTGGCCATCAGCAGCTTATTTGGATTTAAAGTGACAGGAGGCTCCAAAGCAGCTCGTCCTGAAAGACTAAAATCTAATTATCTATGAACAATTTTGTGCTAAAAATATAATGAAGATGTTTTGTATCACCCACAGACCTAAATAAATTTTATTAAATAAGCCTTTTTGTTCTCCAGGCAATAATTCATTTACCACAAAATAATAACTTTCATTATCCTGAGATAATAGTCCTGCCATCATAAAACAACTGAAAAATATTACATTATAAAGGATATGGATGGATATGGATGCTCTTGGCTTCTGTTGAAAATCAATCCCACATAAAACATTAAAGTAACTAATAAAAGCATGGACACAGTTCCTACTGTTTTCGCAAATTAACTTTAAAATATAGATAATTTTTAAGCTTTCTGCCATTAGGTCTGACTAACTGTTGCACCCTCAGGTCTACCCTGTTAGGCAGAGTGCCGTCTGGCCTGCAGCAGTTTATAAACGTACCTTCCTCCTCCCGAGCCACTTGCTGCACCACCTCCTGAGGCTCTGGTTCTGGTTCTGGTTCAGGCTCTACTTCTGGCTCTGCCTCTACCTGGGCCTCCGCCTCAGGGGCTACTTCTACTTCTACTACCTCCTCCTGGGCTACGCAGCATGCACCAAACCGCAGAGTTGGCGTGCCGGAGAAGGCCGTTAATAGAAGACCACAGACATGACAGAGCCATTAGAAACCAAATGTGAAACCGAGATTTACAGAAACGATGGATGGATGGGTGAGCGGCGGACGCTGCTGGAGAATGGAGAGAAAAACAGATGATGGATGGAGGCAGAAACTCCAGTGACCTTTCACCCAGAAGCCATATTGAACTGTTGATGCGTACGACTACTGGAGGAGCAGGGAGTCGGGTCCAAAATTACTCTTTACTCAGTAACAGAGTTGGCTGGTAACATTTACTTTTAAAATAGCAGGGAATAAATATATCTCTAGTGTTAAAGGATGAATCTGTTCTCTGTTAAGTTAGATTACATTTTCAGTCTGAGTTATTAAAATTTCCAGAAAATTAGTTGTAAAGTGGCAATTAACCAAAAAAAAATTAAACATTCACATAAATGTGAAGAAGTATTTCCCAAGCTCAAATTAACAATATAACTGATTTTTTAAAAAAGCAATCTGTCGTATAATCAGAGTTGGGTGATAACTCAATTACATTTGCGTGAGTAGCTTTTTTGAAAATTGCACTCTTAAGATTATTTTTACTATGCTGTACTTTTGTTATTGAGTAAAATGCATCAATTCTCTACCAGCTGAATTAAAAACAAACATGTTTTAACCAAAAATTCACCAGACAGACAAACCTGCAGTTTCTATTAAAGCTTCAGAAGGATTTTATTGGAAGAAATAATTTTTGCCTGATTGTTATTTTTTGTTACTTACATGAAATATGGTACTTTTGGTCCTTTAAATACCAAAATTTCCACTTAGCTTATATTTTGGTCCATCTGATGATGTAATTTTTAAATATTAAAATATAATTTGATCAGTTACTCAGTACTTGAGTCGACTTTTTACCAGATACTTTTTTAATTTCTTGGATGGATGCTTTTTACTTTTACTTGAGTAAAAATATGTTGCAGTGCTACTTTTATTTGAATACAGTGTTTGGGAACTCTGCCCACCTCTGATAATTAATACATACTTTTCTGGACACTAAATAGGGGAAACATTCAAACTTCCTGTAAAGTATTTTAAGGACACCTTCCGTTATTATTATTCTCAGCATAACCTCTCAGTTGTCTTTAATTTCTAAATTCCTCCCAAGTAGTTTTCCACATTGACCGGTTAAAATATGACCGTTGAGTGAATCAGGTCAATGACAGCAGTACTGACAATAAGAGACGGCATTGTGAAGATTCACATGTTAAGAAAATAATAGGTCTAATTTTTTTCTTAACCATGTGTCAAAATGTCACTCAGCAGACAAAATTCACCTTTAACTTGGAAGTTTTTGATGACAGCCAGAAAATTTAATGAACTGTAAAGCAAAAGCGCTAAAGATGCTGTAAAATTAACTGAAATATCTTGAAATTAGAAGATGACAGGTAAAGGCTAACAGGTGTCAGTGTCAAAGACTTCAAGTTAAGGGTGAAAGGCAATTTACTTATTAGTGTGAATGTAAAAAAAAAGTAATAAATGTGAAGTTGGTTCGGTCATCTTTACCTTCCTCCTCTTCAGTTTTGCAAAAATTAAGATGAAAATAAAAAAAATGTGGGGATAGAAAAACAAACATAAGTGAACAAACCATGACATTCAAGGTTATTCTAGCTCTCAGTTACTGATGCTGGCATTTTATGTGACAATATGAGAAAATAAGAGGAAAAATTCTGTCAGGCCTTTGAGAACAGAAACTGTGTAAAGAATTAAAGGAAGCAAAAATTAGTTGAAAACATCCTTGGATATCAAAAACGGTCATAAATTATCTACAGTGTGTTTTTGGAAAAATAAAAAGTAAAACTAGCTAAGTGGATATCTCACTTACCCTCATACCTGTAATAAGAAGGAAGAAAAGACAGAGAAAGAAAAAAAAATAAATTAGTTCCAGCAAATTTCAACTTAATTTTCTATATTTTCTGTTAAAGCTGAATAACATATGAATGTGATGAAATTTACTTACGCTTCTTCAGTGTCAGACATGGTGAAAACAAACTTCAAACCTGAAGAAAAATACAAAAAAAAAGTTCACACATCTCAACCAGAATAAATATAATTACTTATACTTCTGATGAGGGCTTTACAATAAACATGTGATATCAGATAATATGACAGTAAGAGTACAACTTAATTCACAAATATCTCGAAAGTTCTAAAGTCTTTTTGCTTTGGGTTCATACAAAGCATAGAGAATATCCAGTAACTCTTCAATTTTAATAATAAGGTCTCATTAAAAAGAAAAGCTATTTTTTGTTATGTCTTCTGTTTTGTACGGCGTATTAGTCATTGTAGACAGAAAAACAGTAGGAGTAAATGTCCACTAAAATTTCAGAAATAATCTAGAAAATATTCAGAAAGTTCTGAGTTTGAAAAATTGAACATATTCAACTTTTCAATTTTTTTTTTTTTTTCAAAAATTTGAGAAAAAAATTCTGAGATTTATCTCAAAATTACAGCTTATTTCCAGCAAATTTTCAACTTTTGAAATTCAGAAGTTTTTTTTTTTTAAAGAAAATTTCTGAAATTAATCTCAAAATTTTGGAGTCTTTTGGGGGAAAAGTATTCCTCTATAATACGACATTGCAGTTTTGGCAATGAAAACCTTCTTATGGATTATTATTATTTAAGGGATTTCATTTCGGTTCCACTTTGCTATCAAAGAAGATTTTTAAATATGACACAAACGTCTGTGTGAGCTGAGGTCAGTCTGTTTCCTGTCAGTAACTCTTTGCTCTCATGGAAAAGAATATCTGCATTACGACCATCACAGGACAAATGCTTGTGGCCTGTGTGATAAGAGCAGAAAGCTGCAGCTGTCCTGAAATATTTTCACGGCTTGTTCAGGATTGTTTACTCAGCTGTCCACCGAGTATTATCACCGCCTTTGCAAGTTTGTATTCACATGTTTAATTCTGGTTCTGAGTCAAACCACCTCGCGGATCATCTGCACTATTGTTGTGTGAGAAACTGAAAGTTTTCCATGTGCTGTACTGCAGCCTCGTTCCTGAAATTGTACATATTACTGCAGTGGAACAATCTCAAACCATTTGAAAAATGGTTTTTCCAGCTTGCCAAACAGGTTTTCTAAAGGATTTAGGTGAACATTGAGTTTGCCAAGGAAGAATAATGTGTTATGAACTACTGATGCGTTTGATTTGGAAATGTGTTTTGGCTCATTATCCCTCAACACTGCAAAAACAAAAAATTTTACCAAATAATTTTGATCTAGTTTCTTGTGAAAATATCCTAGAACACTTGCAATAAGACAAAACTAACTCTGATGTAAATTTCAGCAGCATATATAAGCTTATTAGCTTCCCTGTGGAACTCCTACAGAACCCACAGAACCTTCCAGGATGGGGACAACGGTAAATGAACCGGTTTAGATTCTCATTTATAGGACAATCCTGAGCGGTTATTTGCCAGAGGGCAACCAGACTTCTTTTCCTGTTTCTTGACACAAGTTTTCTTATACTTAAGCATTTAGGATTGTCTCGTTGACCTACAACATGAAGGTTAATTAGAATGAAGACGCCTCTGGCTGCAGACGCTCCGTTTTTCTATTTACATGCCACTGGGTCACAGTACTGCGACAGACTGGCGACCTGTCCAGGGTGACCCGCCTCTCGCCCGGAACGATAGCTGGAGATTGGCACCAGCGCCTCCCGACCCCACGAAGGGACAAGGGTGCACAGAAAATAGATGGATGGGTCACAGTAAAGCCAGGTAAACATAAAGAAACAATTAAAAATGAACAGATTGTTTCTGTGCTAAGTGCACAAAGAAAATCTGTGCATGAACAAAACAGGCTTTGATTGGATCATTTTCTCAAATTTCTCCAAAAAAAAGGTTATATTTTGATTTTCAGTGGGAAAATCTGTTTTTCCTCACATCAGAATCTTTAAAATAGTCACTTTAGTGAAAACACTGTAAAAATACTAAATATTACCAAGTATTTCTGTCTTGTTTTCAGTGCAGACATCACATGCACTTGCAATAAGACAGAACAAGTAACTTTTCAGCAAGATGTAGGAGTTTTTTAAACTCAATAATTCCTTAATATTGATGAAAAAGTTCTGGTTCCACTGGAGGATTATTTCACTTACAACAACACATTTTCCCAGAGTTACAAGTGAAATAATCTGCCAGTGGATCTCGTACATTTTCACCAAAAATACACAGAAATGAGGTCCAGTATCTTACTGAAAAGTTACTGTTAAGTTAATTATGTCTTATGTCAAATGTACTAAGATGTTTGCAATAGAAACTATGATAAAACTGTTTGGTAAGACTTCGTGTTTTTGCAATGTAAGGCTTCAGAATGAAGTAAAACCCATTCATTCGTCTCTCTTTGGTGAAATCACCTCTCTGTATATTCTATATCATATCTGTTATATATAAATTGCCTTTGGATGACTCTTCGCACTCAGCGGTGGGCACAGCTGCAGAGGACTCTGTGGATTAGTTCTGGATCACATTTCTGCCCATCAGCTGAGGAACAGTGTTCAAATAGCAGTTTAATCCCTCTGCTTGGTCCAGCGGGAGGATCTTCTGCTCCCACCCAGCCAATCAGAGCCCACCTCCAACCAACCAGCGCTTTGATCCACCTGCAGCTGACAGCGTTCTCGCCTCTGTGTGCACAGCGGTCGCGCTGCGCATACCGACATTTCAGCATGCTGTATATTTAGTGAGCGCTCCGTTTTTTTTTTCTTCTGAAAACTTAAGACTTTCTGAAACTGAAACTTGGTGTTGAAACTGACTGAGCTTCTTAGGTGCTGTGTCAAAGAGAGAAGTAGCTGATGGAGACGGAGAGCCTCTTGCACATCTCAAAACCTCATGTCTTCAAGGCGCGAACCGTGTTTTCAGCTAAACAACCAGGTGGGAATCAGTTCAAACTCTGAAACACGGGCCAAGAAGTGCCAAAACGCAAAATAGTACCAAGTATTTTTACTTTAGTTTCTAGTGCAAATATCTTACTACACTTGAAATAAAACAAAACTAACTTAAAAGAGACTTTTTAGCAAGATATAGGAGTTTATTTTAAGTAAAAAAATTATTAATATTGATGAAAAAAAAACTACTAGTTGCATTGGCAGATTATTTCACTGAGAACAAGACATTTTGTAGCAGTGAAACGAGCACGTTTGAATAAAAACAAGCTTCTACATCTTGCTGAAAAATTACTTGTAAATTAGTTTTGTTTTATTTCAGGTTTTTTAAGATATTTACACTAGGAATAGAGAAAAATACTTAAGATTTTGTGTTTTTTTTACAGTGTGAAAGAGCCAATAGCCAAGTTTCACATCAAAAATCGAGGATGAGAATCTTTAAAATAGTCACTTTAGTGAAAACACTGTAAAAATACTAAATATTACCAAGTATTGCTGTCTTGTTTTCAGTGCAGACATCACATGACAACATTTTTCAACATTTTTTTGTGCATTTTGAAGAGAGTTTATTTTAAATGTAAATTGTGACACAATAGAGTATTTATTATATAATTTCACCATGTAGGATAGTTTATTGGTTTGGAGGATTTAATGTCAGATGATGTGTTGTTTTTTAATGGGATATATTTTAGAGCTTTAGTATCAAGGAGAAAAAGAGCTCAGTCAAATAAAGCGCTAATGTCAACTGCTTGACCAGAACATTGTGAGCAGCATTGTCATAGCGGACAATTCACAAGTCTTAATATACATCCACCAGCAATCCGGCGCTCCACTTCAAAAGATTTTCAATGTCGGCATAAAAATACCAATCAATTTACTGACCAATGGATCTACTTTCCCTTAAAAACTGATTTTTAGTGAACAATCTCTGCTAACATCTTTTAATATCTTCATTACTTTTTGTGGAAAAAGACAGTTTTTTTCCACATAAAATGAGAAACAAATAATAAGAAAACTGTTTTTCAGGTGTATGAAAAGTGAATTCTTACCCAAAAGAGGAAGATCAGCTCCCTCGGCGATGAAGATGAAGGTCTGTAAGTATCCGCAGGCTCCGCTCAGAGAATAAGTCCTGCTGCTATAGTGATACTTGAGATCATCAGGCCCTTATTGGCTGCGGGATGAGAGCGGAGTGTGTGTGTGTGTGTGTGTGGATGAAGGTGGAGAGGCTGGGGGAAGTGCATCCATGACCCTGGAGAAGGAGATGGGTAGAATACTATGGATGGAAGAGGAGGGCTCAGGTTTTGGAAAGGAGCAGCTGAGAAGCTTCTGTTGCTAAATTTACAGTGACAGAAGGCCGAGAGCGGGGCTTACACATCGGCTTGGCATGCAGACAATGGAAGGAAAGTCTGTGTGGCTGCTGACCGGTTCATCAACGAGGAGCTCCATCCGTCAGGCCGGGAAGAGACGCACAGCGCTGGAGTAAGAATAGAACAAAGGAACAAACAAAACTAACCACAAACTCTATTTATTCTGCTTTTTGTCAGTTAAATGTCTCAGATCATCAGATAAGTTTTAATATCAGACAACGAAAACCTCAGTGAACACAATAATTTCAGATCCAGGCCTCATCATTACCAGAAAAAACACAACATCTTACTGAGATGTTTTGGTCGAGTTTCTAGTGCAAATATGTTAATATTAGTACAGATAGTGAAAAAAGATTAAACTAATTTACATGAATGCACAGAACAGGATTTGATTGGATCATTTCCTCCAAAGAAAAGGTTCACCAACGATTTTCAGTTGGAAAATCAGTTTTTCGTCACATCAGAAATAAATCATGGATGAAAGGCTTTAAAAAAGTCACTTCAGCATGTAACACTGCAAAAACACAAAATCTAAATGATTTTTATCATAGTTTCTCATGCATATATCTTGAAATTAGACAAAACTAACTTACAAGTAACTTTTTAGGAAGATTTAGGAGCTTAATTAGAGTTAATAGTTAATATTAGTGAAAAAGTACCAGTTTCACTGGCAGATTATTTCACTTGTAACAAGAAAATATTCCCACACGTGAAAAAATGTAGACCTTTTTCATCAATATTAAGAAATTGTTGAATTAAAACAAGCTCCTATATCTTCCTCAAAGAATACTTCACTTAAGATTTTGCTTTGAATCTTTCTGACAAGATGAGAGACTGAAACTAAACATCGCGCCCTGACCGTGTTGAGCTGAAACTGTTTATGTGAGAACGGATTGTTGCTTGGTTGTTGATTCTCTCTGTTCAAATCGCTGCTCGAACTAAAGCAAAGTCCCAAAGAAAGAGTGACAGACATTCACTGCTTACTGCTTTAAACAACGGATAATGAGAAACAGAATTAAGATTGGTTATAAGAGAGGTGAGGGGAATCCGTGGGTCCACACACCGCTGTCCAGCTTGTTTTTACCCTGATCCCTGCTGTGTGTGTGTGTGTGTGTGTGTGTGTGTCATCAGGTGGATAGTTGATGCTTCAAACGCCTTGCAGTGACTTTGACGGTGACCGCTGAAGCAAACGCCTCTGCCTGTCAGAGGAGATGAGGATAAGTGGGTTAAGCTGCTGTTTTTTAAAGGGGCAGTATTGTGTTAAATAAAATTTTTTAAACTTTACATCATGCTATAACGTTATTCCTTCATCAAAAACATACCTTAATTCTTTCCCGCATGTTCGAGGTAACGGTGCACTGATTTATTGACTAGCCGATTTATCTGTGCCGATTTCCTTAATTTTGGGAGCTCAGTGATTGGACGATACTTCCATGTGAAGCTGATCTTATTCCCTGATCTTTTCCACCTCAGGTCTAAAATCAGCCACTGTCCTCTGATCTGCAGGCAGAGGTCAGACTGACAGATGGCCCACCAGGTCATTCTGCACGTTTACAGTTAACAATAGTTACCCCAATGTTGCCAACTCAGCAACTTTCTTGTTATATTGAGCAACATTTCAGACAAAAAATTGATATTGGCTGGAATCGGCAAGTCAGGCTTTTTAAAGATCAATAATCGGCGATTGAACAGAAAACTGCAATCGGTGCATCCTTAGATTGGGGAATCCTTTAATCTATAGCTGTGTTTCCATTGACCTTATAGTTACATAATTTGACATTTTCAGGTGTTTGGGGAGATTTAAAGGAAACAAATGCGGTACTAAAATCTACTTCAAGGTAAGATCTCTCATTTAAACTGGATATATTGTTACACCTTCATCTCTGTCAGCAATTTTAAACAGTTTTTTCATTAATTTAATTATTTTTCATAAAGATTTCAACTTCTGCCATAGAAATAAATGTTACTTTAGTAATGTGTGAACCTGAAAGCCCTTTAAATGTAAAACAAGTAAAGCTGATGATAGCACATAGATGTTAGAATTTTTTTTAATCAAATATATTGTTCCTTTTTTAAAATTCCTGGATCTTTTTATAATAAGTGGTGGTTATTAAAGCTTTGATGGTTATGATTACACAGCTAAGATGTCTACTGATGCCTTTCAGGAAGAAGGTTCAGGGTTTGGATGGACGGGTGAAAGCACAGAGCCCCCTGGTGGCCGTATGCATTATTACAAATTGGATTTATCAACAAGTTGGAAGGAAAAGAAGCAAAAAACAAATATTTAGATTTGTCTTGTGATCAATAAGTAATATTTTGGCTCCTGAAAGCAGTGGAGAATAATTTAATCATTTTTTTCCTCCAATAAAAGCTTGTAATTTAGATGAGCACATGCAGTTTGATTATAAAAAATAAACAAACCTCATAAATAGTGTTTTGGTTTTATCTTACTAATCAACAAAATAATTTTACAGGTAAATACTTTTAAAATTAAAAATAATCAGCAGTACTCAGGACACAAAAATCAAATATTAAAGTTATTATTTTTTTAATATAATCAGATTCATAAATTTAATGAAAAACGGCTCTGGTTTTGTCCTGCCCATCAACAAATAATTTCACAGGGAAACTGCAAAAAACTACAAAATCTTACCAAATACTTTTGGTCTAGTTTCTAGTGCAAATATCTCAGTACACTAGAAATAAACAAAACTAACTTACAAGTAATTTTTATCAACATATAGGAGCTTGTTTTAATAACTTGTTAATATTGATGAAAATGTTCTAGTTCCACCGGGAAATTATTTCATTTATAATATGAAACAAAAGTGTTGTTATAAATCAAATAATCTGCCAGTGAAAGTAGAATTTGTTTCATATTTTTTCACTTTTCTTGATGAAAATTCACTTCTAAGTTAGCTTAGTCTAATTTCAAGTACACTAAGATAATTGCACAAAAAACTAGTCCAAAAATACTTGGTACGATTTTGAGTTTTTGCAGTGTAAATCCTTTTCAAGTGAAGAACTGTGAGCAAAAATCAGGGGGGGGGGAATATCAAACATTAAAGTTCTTATCTTTAACAGCTTCAGATCCATAAGCTGAATATTTTAGTAGTAAATCAGGTAAAATCTGTTTGTAAGAACCTCTGTAAGTTTCCTAATTTAAGTTTTGGTTGTAGCAACAGAGACAGTTTGATGATAGGAGCTTCCTCTCCTCTGCCACCTTCCTCCAGGTGGAGGTGGCCGTGGCCCGCCTGTAGGGGCTGCACCTGCGCCGTCTCAGGTGGCCCGGAAACCCCCGTCTGCCCCTGCAACACACACTGAAGGCAACAGCTTTATTTTTGGAGCGTCTGCAGGCACCGCTGCTCGTTCCCCGAGGCTCCAGTTGACTTCAGGATGAGGCGGCCCTGCTGCTCTCTGAGCCCGGATTAACAAGCAGAGAACAGTTTTTTTCCCTCCATCAGCTGAAGGTAATCCACTCAAAATAAGAGTCTGCTGCTGGTTCTGGTGAAAGGTCCTGACATACCGACCAGGCGATGGCCTGCAAACCAGGCGTATTGAGCTTGAGAACAGCTTGTGCACGATTCGTAATTTCAAATGCTTGATGCATATCAGACATTAAGATGTGTCCTCAGGAGGATGGGCTTGCAAACAAGCGCCTAACATGCTGCATGCCTTGCATACACTTGTGCTAAGACGGATGAATATGAGCATGAATCACATATTAGCTGAAACAGCTGCATTTTAAAAACTTTTCTTGTCATTTTAGTGAGAAATGAGCTCTAACATCACACTGTTGTTTCCCTCACAGCCAATAAAAGCAACAAAAAACACAAGAAGCACAAGCATCCAAGTCAGGTAAGGCTTTAGATTAATAATGCGAATATAAAACCATTAGTTTCATCTAACTAACTGCTTTTAAAGTAGATGGATTGAGGTCACGGCCCACTTTTAACACAAAGCTAATCTTACACTTTCCTCTTTTGCTGCCGGAGTGAAAACGTCCCTGATGTCCCGACCCAGAGCCTTAAATAGGGGGCGTCTCATGTTGCAGCTGCGCTTTTTGTCTCTGCGATGACAGGAGTCACTTTGACAGCAGGGATTTGCGATAAATATTTACTCAAAAAGCATTTCAGATTTTAAGTTAAACAGAGTTTTCAAGAGTTACCAAGCCTCAGCTTGTAAAAAAATATTCTGTTAGGAGAAAACTTGATTGTTTCTTAGGAGAAAGCAGAGAAATTATGGTTTAAGTAGAAATTTAACAGACATTCTCACACGGCTACACGGGGCTCAGCGTGCAGTCAGAGCCTCTCTGAGAGGATTTGAGCCTGAGATTGATTACAGGAGAACTGAAGCGGTTCCACTAAGTACAGGACAGCAGGCAGCAGGTGCTGCTCTTTTTTCCATCGCACTAAAATTAGAACCTGGATCTCTCCTAGAGCCACTCACACACTCTCCAACACCTTCACCACACAACTTATTCAACAGATTTTCCCCCTTTTGTTTGAAAATATCAGTTAGAATTTGGAAAAACTGTTAGTTCTCTAATTAGTGATGATGAATCAAACAAAAGCTTGTACCACTGATTAAACTGTGACCACTCTAGAAATTAGAGGCTGTTTTTTTTAATTTAGTAAGAATATTTCTGCAGCTCACCCAGAATGTATACACAGTGTGCACAATCGCTGCAAACACCCAAAATCTTATCAATTATTTTTGTCTAGTTTCCATTACAAACATCTTAGTGCATTTGAAATAAGACAAAATTAACAAGTAACTTTTCAGCAAAATATAGGAGCTTGGTTAAAGAAAATAATTCCTTAATATTGATGCAAAAGTTCCAGTTCCACTGGCAGATCACTTCACTTACAACAATACAGTTTTCTCATGTTATAAGTGGAATAATCTGCCAGTGGAACCACAAGTTTGTTTTTTCAACCAATATTCAAGAATTATTTAAATAAGCTCAAATATCTTGATGAAAAAGTACTTGCAAGTTAGTTCTATTTCAAGTGTACCAAGATATTTTCACTAAAACCTACACAAAAACACTTGGTAAGATTTTGTGTGTGATTTTTTTTTCTTCAGTGTATTAGGGAACGCTTATAGTGAAAGACCATTTTTTTAAATCACAATCTACATTAGTGTTGATTAATCCAAAATGTCAACAAACCTCAAACGTAAATACTTAAGTAAAAGGCTTTCAGATATTTCTCTTAGAAGAATATCTGAATGTGCATTGTGCACAATTATTGGGCAACTATTGTTGTTGGGCATTGCCCTGCATGAAAATTATCATATTTTTGGAAGATGCAGACTTCTTTCTGTCCCACTACTTGAAAAAAGTGTTTTCTAAAATCTTGTAGTAGGTCTGGGAGTTGATTTTGGGAGTTTTTTCATCCGAAAAGTCCAACCAGCTCATATTTAATAACACCAGCCCTGTTTTGAGAGCCAATTATGTTGCTTGAATATGAAAGCACAGCAGATAATTCAGTCCTATTTATTAAAAATTAATTGATTAGTGGCTCTTTAAAATATTTCATTCTACTGTGAATCAGTACTAACTAAAGCAATAACGGCACAAACGAATATAGCTTGTAGTAGCTAATTGCTAATATGTTGAGCTAATACAAATTAGCTCAACATTTTAGCAATTAGCATACGATAATCAATCTATAAATGTTATCGCATTACGAAGCTAATTGAACCAGAAAGACTTTCACATAAATTTCTCACTTTTTTGTCACCGTTTACAATACTCACGCGTTTTATGACGCATATTGACGAAGACAGAACCGAATCGAACCTCTAACGCTATGAAGTTTAGCAAAACGATGCGCTCTCAACCAAACTTAGCGACACTTGCTTCTGATTGGCTACAACAGCTGCCACTAAAAGCGGCTATTATCCAAATCACAAGCCCATACCAAGTTTATTTCTATAACATATTTCAGAAACAAGGCAGTCAAACCGCTTTACATCATGAAAACATAAAAAAACCCCATAAACATCATATAGTCAACAATTGTGAAAAAGCAATATCATTAAAATCATCAATATACATCAAATATGTTGGTCAATGTTCCACTTATTAAGGTTCAAAAGCAACTCTAAAACAGGTGGATTTTTAGTCTCGATTGAAAGGGACTCTGTGTTTCAGCTGTTTCCAGTTTTCCAGAAATTTGTTCCAGATTTGTGGTGCATGAAGCTGAAAGTTGCTTCTCCATGTTTGGTTCTGGTTCTGGGGATGCAGACCTGAGAGGTCTGGAAGGTTGATATAACAGATCTTTAATGTATTTTGTAATATACTAGTAGCCCACTTCCACCTTGCTGGCGTCCGGCTCAGGGTAGAGTTCTGTGCCAGATACTGATCCACCCATGGGACCATCCATCTGCTGCATTAAGAGGCACTCTCATTTCATCAGTCTATGAAACCTTTGAAAAATCTGTGTTCACATATTTCCTGGCCCAGTGAGATGCTTCAATTTATGTGTCAGGTTTCAGCCTTCTTTACCTTGGCAATGTCTCTGATCATGAACATCTTGTTCTTCTAGACACTACATC
Source organism: Poecilia latipinna (assembly GCF_001443285.1). Lineage (NCBI taxonomy): Eukaryota > Metazoa > Chordata > Actinopteri > Cyprinodontiformes > Poeciliidae > Poecilia > Poecilia latipinna. Next base: position 39,624 of record NW_015116246.1, read on the forward strand.
TTGTAGTTGTGGAATATGAAAGAGCTTGAAGATAATGAGTTCATGGTACCTTAGTGCTTGATTCTTCTCAAATCCTTGGCAGTTAATTTGGGTCTTTATTTTTCTCAGCATGTTTCTTGTCTGTTTGCAACAAAACATTTGATAATTCTGTGATCATGCCCCAATTTCAAGAATGATGCAGCCCTGTAATAAACTTTTGGTCAGTTAAATCTTTTGTTGTCCCATTTTGCCAAAATAAGATAAACTACCTAATAATTATGCACTTAGGCCACGTCCTCACTCATTAGACACACACTAATCACCTACTATGCCTACAAATATGGCCATAATACTCACTTGTCAAATATTTGAGCACAAAGCACAGGTTATTTAACTTTTTGGCTATTTCAGGTTATTTGAAGACTTAATGTGGAATTTATAAATTATATTGGTGCGACTTATACGTACCAGGAAGGCACATACTTTCCAGGAAATGTTGGAATTTATACTCTGGAACTTTGAGATTAATTTCCATAATTTGCCAGCAAAATGACTGCTGGTAATGTTGGTGGCAGTAAAAAAACGTGAGTAATGTTATTACCTAGAGGGTTTAAACCTATGTTACTATTAGGTTTAAACCCCTAATAGTAACACACATGTTACTATTATTAATTTACAGATTAGTGTTTACTTTCCAGTACTTACCAATAAAATATGCAGCTTTCTAAAACTTACACTTCCTACTTTCATAAATCTTTCAGATTTTTACGGAACTTAAATTCTTTTGCACCTATAGTTTTACTTTGGTCGAAAGTTGAGTTTGTTAACTTATAATTGCTGAAGGTAGCTTGGTTTCTTTTTACAGGAACTCCAAGAGATCCAAAACCTGTTGCTACAAACCATGTGAGAATATTCAGTTTGTTCATTGGTCAGACTTCTTTGTTTATGTCATCAAACTGACCAGTGAATTAATTTAAAGCCTCCGTTACTTGGATACACCATCCTTTCTGAATAAACTCAGTCACCCTCCTGTAGTTTTCAACCATCTTACTTGAGGTTTACTTCTATTTATTGCAGAGGTAATTTTTAAACCATGACCATCTTCATAAGAAGACTATCCGAGTAAATAGCCTGTCATCATTTCAAAGCTGATCTACTTTAAGAAACATCTTTAAATGTCATTCTATTTCTAATTCACATACATCTTTTAACTGTGCATCATTTTCAGAACCCAATTAAGATCTTTTGAGCTTGGAAATGAATCTGGTGTTATAAGATCTCAGTTCTCAGTGGCCAAATTGTCTCCAAGCCATGGCAGGGGTTAGACGACTAAAACCAGTAAGCAGCTGAATACTATACTGGGAGCACTGTAAAAGAGAACGATTATACCTCGTGATAAATAATAAACAAATGTTTGACAGAGGATAAAGAAACTAATGAACACTAAAAAGTACTTTATTCAGATTTATTTGATTGTATTCAAAGATACAATAAGTACAGAAAGATATCAGTCCCAAAGCAAAAGAAGGATTTTGGTATTTTTCCAGGTTATAGCCCAACAAAAAGAGAATGGTGAAGAGATAGTGGCTTGTCGTCCAATATTCCAAAGAGGCGTTTCACAAATCTTCAAAGAGATGTTCAGCTATGAAAGAAGGAAAAAAGACTTTAATGCCATTTACACTAATCTACTAAACAATTTTAGTTTACATCAAACAAACGGATATACGGAAGAGGATTA